>NC_057798.1:47931913-48231913 GCF_018294505.1 Triticum aestivum | reverse complement strand
GATATCTTCTTGAGTGCTTGTAAGGACTAAAATACCCAGAAAAGGCATAAGAAAATATTAGTACCACATCAAGATCTATCAATGATAGATTCTTCCTGCAGCATATTTTAAACGACAAAACAAAACAAGGAAAGTGGCTAATCTAAAGTACCACAGAAGCAATACAATATCAAAATCTAAGAAAGTAATTCAGATGTCGTAGGTGATAAAGCTAATAGTGGTAGATACTACTCAATAACATATTGTGGAGCAGCAAACTAGATTCAATTGCACAAAGGGTTACAAAGGAATTCAAACAGATGCTATCAAGTTAATTCACATTGTTTTGAATTAGACCCAAGAAAAGTAGAAGTATAATATCCATATAAGATGGGAAGGCAGAGAAGAAACATAGCCAGAAACCGGTTACATGAATCTTAGCATCTGATTTCCAACCAACTTCTTAGTATTTCAGATGGATCATTACAGTAGCACATACACAGGCGTGAAATCAGACCCTGAGCTAGAAATATTTCAGATGAAAAACATGTTCAAATAGTTAGCTTAGTCATGCACAAATAGGTGATTTGGCACAGCAAAACCATGTTAAATGGCACCCAGGTGCTCGGCAGGAGCACCACCATGATCAGGCCTAGAAAGTCTTCTAAGGGGCAGATGAGGTCCTTAGATGGATTTGCGTTCGCTGGTGAGGATTTGGAGCCCGAGTCCTCCTGCGGCAGCAGAGGAAGGGAAGACATCTCCATGCCCACAAGCTCCCTAAGGCTTTAAGGCATCACGTGCATTGGGACATGCTTTCATCTAACTATTTTTTCTTTCATGTGTCTCCTATCCTCAGCTTCTTCCTCCCAGAGCGACCAGTGACTAGACCCTTGGCAGGCCCCAAGGCTACTAAGGTATCACTTTCTGCCTAACTCTCTAGATATTTCTTGTGACATCATTAAATGGTGAGCTACTGAACTAGGCAATATTTGGTACTTGCCAAGTGAACAATCAAACAAGCTATTTCAAATATATAGTTCCTTCAAAATTGATTATACACAATATTTCAAACTTAATATTAACTGAGGCTAACTTACAATTACCACATCTGTACAGGTCACTGAAACTTGAGTCAGAAACATAACATAGAAAGCATACAGTGGAACTTCTCAAGTATGGGCACAACGCCAACAAAAATCATGTTTGTAACCTTCTCACTCATGTTTGTTTTAGCACTAAAATGGGAAAAAAACCACAGCTACACAAAAGGCAAACTACTCATGAGCAAGTCCAAATGACCTGCAACACTAAAAGGAAACTCGTGTAATGTAGGTTAAGGCTCTATGGATAATCATGCATAATACAGTACACAAGAATGGTTCACTAAGCATTGATCTGGATCAGGCAACATGATAAAGAAGCAGCATGTACTATATATAAACCAAGCAAGCGATGCAACAGAGCAGTGCTCACCTGCTCAGCAAGGTCCATATATTCAATGGTGAGAAGCCGGGCGCAGAAGCATGCCACGGCGCCATAGTGCACAACGGCAGAGCAGGACGACGGAAGCACGTCGCAGAGGTGGGTCAGGGCCCGCGCGGCGAGCAGCATGATGTCGGGGTTGCTCTCATGGTTGAGCAGCCCGACCAGAACAGGCACGAACGAGTCCACTGAGAAGCCCGCGAGGGTGTCCTCCGTGCCGATGGACAGCATCTCGCAGAGCTGCGTGAGTGCCTCAACCTGGCGCCCCTCCTCCCCGTCGGCGCGGAGACCCGCGAGCATGCTCTTCATCCGCGCGCCGTTCGGCCCAGACATGGACGACGAGGAGGCAGCCGCGGCGGCGGCCGAGAGCCCGGACGACGGCAGCATGTCGTCCAGGCCGGCGCCGAGCTTCCTGAGCAGCCCCTGCAGGGCGCTGCTGGCGGAGGTGAGGCCGTGGGGGAAGGCCCCGTGGCCCTCGTCGTCGTCGTCCATGCCGTCGAAGCTGAGGCCCAGCATCCGCTCGGCCTCGCGCACGCGGGAGCTCTCCGAGGGCTCCTGCTGCTCCTTGCCCTTGTCGGCGTTGGAGGCGCGGCCGCCGCGGCGGCGGGGCGGGGGGTTGTTGCCGCCGCCGTCGGCCGGGAAGTCCATCGGGGGCTGCGGGGCGGGCGGGGAGAGGAGGACGGAGCGGCGGGCGCGGGGCGCGGGGTGTGCGGGCGCGGCGGGGGCGGGGCTAGGGTTAGGGTTGGGGCGGGCGCGCTTGGAGGAGCGGGCCGAGGAGGAGGAGGTCGGGGTGGTGGAGGAAGACGACGAGGCTTCCGCCCGCTTGCGGCTGCGCGTTTCCATACACGGGGGAGGAGGGGGAGGGGGGCGGCGGCCGCCTCGTCGGAGGCGGTGGGTGCGGCGCGGCGGCTAGGAGGCGGTGGGCGGCGGGGGAGGGGGCATCGATGGGCGATCGGAGGAGATCTGGGTGGGGATTTTGTTGATTGATTTGGGGGGCCAGGGAGGCGGTGGGGACTGCGGCTGCGGGGGCGGCGACGCGAGATAAGAGAGAGAGAGAGAGGCCGGATGGGACGCGTGAGCGCGAGGAGGGCCGCTTGGGCTTTTGCGGGGTTGTTCGGCTCTCTGCCCACGAGCAGAGCACCGCCCCGCACCGCCCTCCCTCGACCTAAGAAAAAGAAGAAGAAAACAAAAATCTTCTCAAGAAAAGTCTCTCAAAAGATAAAATACTCCCTCCGAGCAATTCCGGACCAAGAAACTACTATTTGTGTAGATATATACGAATGTCCCGTATCTAGACATGTTTTAGTGTTAGATATATCTGTATCCGGACAAATTTAAGATGCAGTTTGGGACGGAGGTAATATCATAAAAATGAAAATTCAATATACTGAGTTAACCGAAATTTGTGGCGAGGCTTCATCCGTGTGTATGTATATCTGGAGATTTATGGCGAGGCTTCATCCGTGTGTATCCAGTAGAGAACCCATTCATGATTCTGCCGATGGAAAGCGGTGCTCGTGGTTTCCGGCATGAGACGCCGTCGGAGCTTCGGGCCAAGGGAGAACATATAAGGGCGTGTTTGGTTACATTGTCAATTGAGTCTGGCCCGGTGAGCCTGGCTCTAGTGAGCCGGTTTGAGGGGATGCAGACAAAAAGACTCCAGATGCACATAGTTTGGTTGCCTGCATGTACCTTAGTTGCATGAGACAACCATTTTTGGCCCGGTGTTTGGTTGCCCGCATTGCATTGGACGCACATATGACATGATGTTTGGTTGCAACCCGTATAAGGTGTTGTCACCATTTCTAACTAGTGATGAGCTTACCACACATAATCTGAACATATAGTGTCAGCTAGTTAAACAAATGACAATTCATCCTAACTACTATCAAATGACAGAACAAATTATTAAGCCATTGGCTAAATAGGGGATAGTTCATTGGTGTTGCTGCTACCAGATCTTCATCTTCCTCTTCTTCTGCTTCTGCTTCTGCTTTTGCTTCTTCTTGTGCTGCTGCTTCTTCGTCTTCCTCTTCTTCAAATCTGGCACTGACCTCTGTTAAGCCACATTGCATCTGCCCACTCCAACCTTTTGTTCTTCCAAGCGTCATTGTCAAATGCCTCCACACCATGGCCGGAGCTAACAACATCGTCAGGCTTGACCTCTTCCTCCTCTGGCATGTGTTCATCAAAGCCCCACTGGAGGATCCAGTTATGCAGAATGCAACAAGCAAGAACAAGCTTAACCTGAGTGGAGTATGGGTGGAATGGCTTCTGATCCAAGATTTTAAATCTATTCTTCAGAGCTCCAAATGCCCTCTCAACAGTTACACTAAGGTTGGAGTGTCTGAGATTAAACAACGCATGTGTTGTCCTAGGATAGTTCCTACCAGAAAACTCGTTGAGATGGTACTTGGTTTTCCTGAAGGGTGAAACAACACCCGGACATGCATAGCCAACATCTTCAAGGTAGAACCTACCGTCGGGGATGTTGATCCCATCAGGTCGACTCATGTTGTCATTGAGAATGTTAGCATCATGTGCTGACCCCTCCCAGCTAGCCAGCACATATGTGAACTTCATATCAAAGTCAACAACAACAAGCACATTCTGGCTTGTGTAGTGCTTCCTCCCCTTGTATGCTGCAGACTGTGACCTAAGAACTCTGGCAGTGACATGAGTACCATCTATTGCCCCAATGCAATCCTGAAAATGGTATCACAAGCCTGTGTTAGTGCTCAACTTGAACAATACAAGCATATCAAGCCATGAAAAGTGTATATTATCAATGCTCACCTTGAAATATGGATACCATCTTGGGCTTCCGCGAATCTTGGGTGGAGTCCGGACAGATGGTCTCCTGATCATCTTTCCTCTAAGCTCCCCAACAGCAAAAAGCACCTGCTTGAAGTACCTAGAGGTGGTCTCCATTTGATCTCCTGAACGTGTTGTGAATGACCCTGAACCTTTGGTTATGGCCAACAACATGGAGGAACATGGCCACTTGCTCTTCCACACTGGTGTTGATGTTATCTTGTGCAACCCCCTGCTCCTGAAGGTCTCGACAAGCCTGGCAAATGGTGCTCTTTTCATTCGAAGCATCCACAAAGCCTTGACGTCATTGCAGTTGTAGATGTAGTTCAGATTTTGGATCCTCTACTGTTCCCGGATAAACATTGGACCATAGCGGATCAAAGGTCTCCCAGCACGACGAACAACTCTCTGGTGCATGAACATGACCCATGCCTGAATCACACTTATCAGTGTTGCTGCCTGAATTATCAGCCTCATCTGTGCGTCCATAACCTAGTCGACATCGACGGTTCGTTCAGTGGGAAATCGATCCTACACCTTGCCTATCGGCCTAACCACTGACCTAACAAAGTGGGGAGGGGGTGCTGCTTACCGGCATCAGAGACGAGGACGTCATAGGGGGAGTCATGGCACAGACAAGGTCAATCAGACGATGGCCAACAGCAAGGGGAGCACCAGATCCGCCGCAAACGTCACCGCCTCTTCCGCCGCCGCCGCCGCCTCTAGCACAGATCTGAAATTGTAGCCGCCGCCGGTGGTGAGGCAGTAGGGAAGAAAGGGGGCAGGGAAGAAAGTGGCTACGGATGAGCGAGTAGAAAGGGTGGTGAGGCCAGATTTGGCGTAGGGACGGCGCGCCAGATTACCCATCTCCCACCACCCCCCTTGCCATCGCGTCGCACCCGCCCATGCGACCTCGCGCCGCACTCAGTCTGGCTTGTGAGAAACTGCCGATTCGAGCGTTCCAGCGAGCCAGGCTCTGGGCTGCTTTGAGAAGCGTGTGATGCAGGCCCAACAATGAAACCAGGCAACCAAACAGGCCTCTTCCTTCCCGCGCGGGCCTGGTTGGGCTTGATGCGGGCAACCAAACATGCCCTAAAAGTGCATTGTTTCTTCAATGGCATTTTGGTGTTGATGACAATGGGGCTAGTGAGGACTAGTGTAGATGACCCGTGTGTAAAGGTGTAATAGTTCGACTCCCTCCTATGTTGGTTTGTAGCAAGTGGATAGACGTCTTTCCTGAGTGACAAACCTAACAATCTATAGAGATGCAATAGTTGGATGTCTTTAACACCAATAAAACCCTCTTATGCCCCCAACAATACAATAAGGGTGTCAATCATTGCTAGTCTTGCTAATTGAAGAAGCCTATTTAAAGATAGTGTGTGATAAATATTTTTTGGTATTCTTGCAATAAAATAAAAATGAAATAAACAATGTGTAAATGTTTTTAACATGGTACAAGAGCATACGCTTATACATATGCATATACACCCAAACTTATGAACGCTCGCACGCACACCCTATCCATATGAGCACCTCCGAGAGACTGAGCCGGCACATCATCTTAGATTGACGAACTTGCCACAGACACCTTCATAGTTGACGGAAACGTCTCCTCCCACTAAACGCATATCACCGGAAGACCTGAAATAAATTCAGGAATGCGAGCACCAATGTCAAGTCTAGGACTTGAACTTTGGTGACAGAGGATACCACTGTCCTCCTACCATCTAAACACAGGTCCATTCACATGTGTAAACTAGGTGATTTCCCCGCGCGTTGTTGCGGGACATCCATGTACAACTTTCTGAAATATTTGTTTTACCATGGAAAATCATATCATCAATGTTTGAAATTTACTTATTTCAAGACAGTTTTCACGTGGACTTAAATCCTAAGTACCTCTTTAATAGATTAACTCAACTAACATCCACAAACATAGACTATATATAAATGAAAATGACAGAATGATTGGTACCAAACAAAAAAGGGTTGACCAACAATTTAATATGTGTACATATTTGATATTTCCAAGAGTATTCATCTGGATAATGGAAGACATTACACTCGTACATCCTTTATAGATGAAGATGATGTTAGCTCATCAGTTATATTTCAATTTGATGGTCATAGAAAGGAAGGAACAATAAGAGGCATGACAGATAATTAAACTCAGAAGGGGTAGATCTAAATCCCAATGCTCATGTAGTCAGAGTTGGGTTTCAATTGAAGCTGTTAAGTCCTTTGTTATGTGGTTCTAACACCGGGCCATAAAAATTGACCGATGCAACCAAAGGAAGCAACGCTCAAATAGTATAATGAGTAACTTCGTAAGAGAAGGATGATAATCTACACCAACAAACATAGTAGAGGTCAGAGCTGTATAAAAGCACTACTTATAAAGAAAATCCCAATTAATTCCTGATAAGAAAACTATAGTAGAATATGAAATTTTAGAAAAATTGTACATATAGCAAAGCATAGGGAGCCAATGCCCCAATGGCATTGCTAAGACAATTGTGGTCCAAAATTCCAAAGCTTGTATCAATAAGCATAGCAAAAAAATGTGACTATATTCATTTATAACTATTCAATATCAGAAATCAAGAGGACATTATCTACAATATTTTGCTATCAGTTCAAGATTCCAAAAAAAAACACAATAAGCTAATGCAAAGAAGCCTTCCACCAGACATATCTATTTAGTGTTGATTAGTAGGCAGAGTTGTCCACACTACATGGGCATTACACGGTTTTAAATACAAAGAAAGTACAATAACTCATATATGCTTTGTCGTGATATAGTTGCAAGTAGGCCATATAGCTCCTAGCCCTTACCTGGCTAGTTGTAAAACTGGCATAACCATAAAAGGACCTTACTGAGAGATAGAAACTATAGATGATAAACCTCCTCTAAACAAACTATTCATCGTAGAGAATAATTCCAAAAGTTGGTACATTGGATCCGAATTGCTAAGTCTATCTAAGAAAAAAAAGGTTATAGTAATGTAGAAATTGATCTGGCTTCCTCTATACTTCTGTAACTTTAGAACCACATCCGTGATGCATACATAACTAATATTGATTTTGTCAAATCAGTTGAGCCCGCACTCCAATATTTTTGTTTACCTATAAATGCAAAGAGAAGTACATGATGACAAATAAAATATTTCAGAAGCAGCATTAATCTATAAAGCTATGCTTTCCCTTAAAAATGAATTGTCTGGATTACACCAAACAGTTAACTCTTGATTAATAGAGAGAATAACTTTCACGGATGTCACTTTGGCAAGATACATGAAAGCAAGCTCCTCAAAATGACAACTATCCAAGTTTCAAAAGGCTGATGGGTTGATTAGTAAGCAAGCAGAGAGCCACGGTGAGACATTCACAAATATTCAGAGGAAAGGCAAAGCATTACAGAAGCTAGACAAATAGTACTCCAAGATCTAAAAAATAGGAAATTTTCACCCATCTAGCGCTTGCAATCAAAATCATCCGGATGGGAGATATGAGAACGATCCATCATATCTCGACACTTTCTTACCGACAGTGCTTAAGTTACAGAGGATTGTGGATGTGAGAGACTGACTAGTCTTGCTGCCAGCGGGAGGTGGATGGAGACGGAACATATAGCTTTCATCCAAAAAACGGCTTCCTACAACACACAAATAAGAGTTTCCAACCGAAATTAACTCAAAAAAATTGCTCACATGTAATGAGATAGGAGATAGCGCACCGACCTTTGGTGTGAGTGAAGTTTGGGGAGGACGCAGACCGCAAATCAGATTTTCTGGTCCAAGCTATATCTATGTTTATACACGCTCAAGGTCAATCCAACGTTGCTGCAGTCTGTGGCTGTTAATGGAGGCCCTACCCTATGTTACCATCACCTGACCCATACCTTCGAGGCTGAAATTAAAGGAAGTTGTCCCGCCTGGGCACTTGGCCGGTGCAACATTCGTTCCATGGCTGGGCACATTTAATGCCTCCAGTGATATGATGCAATTAAACTGTGTTAATAAATGGTACTTCTGTTGTTTCCCCAGTATGATAAGTAAATTGCTTCTTTACACTGCTGAGTGACCTGCTGTTCCCACGGTCCCATGCCCTTAAACCAACTCTTTAGTTGTTGTTGATTTACTGTATCTGGTAAACAAGCAATGCCACCATTAAAGTAATCCCATATTTGACGAATGTCATAGTTGATCGTAATGCTTCCGGTAACATGAAGCATTGCTGACATTTTAAAATTTCTACTGTCCTTGCATGATTGCCATGAACATAATTAAGATGCTTCTTTTCATTTCGTGTACGTTTCATATATTCTTATTGACCAGCAACTGTTTACTTTCTATCCTTTTGTGCAGATAGGGATATACATTTCACCTTGTTGCTATTGTGACCTTTTGGTGGACTGCACAAAACACTTTTTTGGAATGAGTGTCTTGTGCAGTTCAACTAAAATATTATGTGGGCAACATCTCTCAATTTGGGTGGAACTGCACAAAATGGTGACTGGAGTTTCCAAAATCTCCGTCAAATTCTATTGGTAATCTCGTGCAACATTTTATTAGCCTTTGGAAGATGAGTCGTCACTGTCACCACAATGGCACTTTATTTTAGTGAAACTGTACAAAAGGATAAGCAAATTATAGTTGCACCTTACATGAGCAGGACAACCAACCTTAATGTTGCTCAGTTTTAGTGCAACTACTAAAGAAGAACTTGCTAGCTCATGAGAGCAAGTACTTCTTGCTAGCTGAATGATGCAATCTTTGCTTCATTTCAGGTGAACTACAGAAAAGGCGCATGAATTGAATCATGGAGCTGCAGGTTGACCTCATCCGAGTGGAATTGCAGCTTCACCAGATCGAGTCGTGGTGGCATAGGGCCCCTCACACCGGTCAGTACTGTCCTTTATCAACATGATTGTGCTTTGTCATGCTGTGCCAACGTTGTATTTTTTGAATAAAGCTATTCTATCGCAATCTTTTCTCGTCTTGGAAATAAAGTTTGCTTCAACTAGTGCCACTATTATAGTAATTTCAAGGGATGTGTCAAAGATTGACGCATCAGGAACATAGATAGAATTGTTGGCCAAAAGAAAAGGCCAATGTTAGTACAACCATCTCTGCGGCTGCTAGAGTCCTAAATCCATGCTCTTTCTTACCTGTGCAAACAGAAATACTCTACTACAGATGTTGTGATGGTCAAGAGCATTCGCCAAGTTCTTGGGTTGTATGACACGGCTAGCCAAGATAGATTTAATCCCGATTTTCACTTTATCAAAAGGCTCTAATGGGTTGGTGAAAGTGCTAGTTATCGACTAGAGGGGGGGTGAATAGGCGATTTTTATCAAAGTCTTCAAAACGTGGAAGTTTCAAAGACAAACAATAGAAATGACCTAATTGATATGTAGCGGAAGATAGACTACAACAAGCAAGCCATAGTCAAGTATGCAATAGCGTTAACGTACGAAGACTAATAGCAGCTAGGTAGTAGGATCGGGATGGAAGATAGTATGAAGCCAATCAACAATAGTAGTCAAGCAATGAAGTCAATCAGATAAGACAGATAAGTAATGACTTCACGAAGACAAACTCAAAGTAAAGGAGGGAAGAGATAGAACCAGTCACTTGTTGAAGACACAGGATTTGTTGGACCAGTTCCAGTTGCTGTGACAACTGTACGTTTGGTTAGGGAGGCTGAGATTCAACTTAGAAGAAGGTGTCTTCACCTTCTTCCCCTTGAGCTAAGGACACTTAGTCCTCGCCCAATCACTCTGGTAAGTCTTCAAGGTAGACTTCCAAACCTTCACAGACTTCGTTCACCCGGCAATCCACAATGACTCTTGGATGCTCAGAACGCGACGCCTAATCGGCTGGAGGATACACAGTCCTCAAGTGTAATAAGTCTTCAGGTCACACAGACAGAAAGACTTCAGTGATGCCTAAAACTCTTTGGCTCTGGGTGTTTGGGCTTTGTCCTCGCAAGGATTTCTCTCTCAAAGGCTTCGAGGTGGGTTGCTCTCAAAACGACAAAAGCCGTAAACTAACTTTGAGCAGCCACCAATTTATGGTGTAGGGGGTGGGCTATTTATAGCCACTAGGCAACCCGACCTGATTTGTCCGAAATGACCCTGGGTCACTAAGGAACTGACACGTGTTCCAACGATTAGATTTCAAACACACACGACAACTTTACTTGGGCTACAAGCAAAGCTGACTCATCCAGCTCTGGATAAGATTTGCTCTCATTGTCTTCGCTCGAAGACATAGGATTTGGGTTGAGCATCACTTCAGTCACTCTGACTTAGTTCACTTGGACCCCACTTAACAGTACGGTGGTTCCTATGACTCGACAAAGAAGAAAAGGAAGCAACGAATCCACACAGTCTTCGCGCTCCATAGTCTTCACGCAATGTCTTCTCATCTCATAGTCTTCAATATGAATATCTTCTCATACCACCATTGTCTTCAATGTCTTCATACATTTTTAGGGGTCATCTCTGGTAGGTAAACCGAATCAATGAGGGACACCACCTGCGTTATCCTGCAATTCTCACAAACGCATTAGTCCCTCAACCAACTTTGTCGTCAATACTCCAAAACCAACCAGGGGTGGCACTAGATGCACTTACAATCTCCCCCCTTTTTGGTGATTGATGACAAACTGGTTGAAGTTTTCAACGGGGATAAAGTATGTGAAATTGTAAATGATAGGAATTGTCTTCATAAGTAGCAAGGGCTCCCCCTGAAGATGTGCATATAAGTAATTTTGCTTTTGGAATGCAAATGCACATGGCAGGTTGTACTTGTGGAGATCCACTTCAACTTATGAAGATAATTCATCATGCATGAAATGATATAGCTTATAGGATGACATGCATAATGAAAAATGGACGTCTACATGATGATCTAAGTGCGGAAGTTATCATCGCACATGCGGAATTTATCATCGCATCACAGTAAAGCAAACAAGTAGCAGACGACCATCAAGTTTAGGTGTTACAACTCAAAGAACCAAATGTTTTTAAAAAGCAAGAGTTGTAAGCACGAGGCAAAAATATAATGCAACCGCCCATATGAACCCGCTTGAAGACTATCAAACTCATACGCTTCTCCCCCTTTTGTCAGTAATGACCAAAAAGGTTTGAAGACATAGAGCATCTACTCGTCCTCATGAGGAGTAGTTGAAGCAGCAGGGTTGTCGTTGTCGTTTGGCGGTGCAGATGAACTTGGTGCGGTGTCGATGCATGCAGAAGTAGGAGGTGGTGAAGTAGCATCATCTTCATCATCGATCACTCTGGCATTTACCGTTGCCGTGGAGGAAGAATATTCAGAGTCTTCAAGAGATGGAGTACGACGTAGGACAACAGTCCATGGAGGAGTGGAGTCAAACTGGAATCGTTCATTGAAGCCATCGTCTTGAAGATCTGCTTCAGCACTAAGCAGTGTCAAGCTCTTCCATGATCGCCGCAAGTTTCATGAGCAACAAAGGAATTCTTGGTGGCAAGGTTGCGAATGCGATTGACATCCACCAAGAGGCTTTGCATCTGTTTCTTGAGCCAGAAATGATGCTTATCCTGTTTCTAATGAAGGGCCACAAGAAGTTCTCGGTCATTGAGAACGCGAGAATGCTTCCGAGGCCTTTGTGCAATGGTGCTTTCAGTGGCTTCAGTGGGTGCTCGATGAGGCAGACGAGTGTTTCCAGCCAAAGGATAGATTCGAGTCGCTGCTTGAACACCTTCAATAGGCTGAGTGAAGCTTTGGTACTCGGCATTCTGAAGACAAAGAGGCTTCTTGGCAGGTTCAGGGTATATAGCTTCAACTGACATATCAACCTCTGGTAGAATAATCACATGATTGCGAGCAGATGGTTGATAGTTGACAGATGAGTGTCGCTTGATGAGGCGCATGACCCATGGAGCATAAAACTTCAGACCAAATAGGTCAGAGCCGGAAGCAGCGAGTTGCCTGATGAAGAAGTCTTGCGCATTGAAGCTGATGCCATTGAGAATGTAGAAGACCAAAGTCTTCATAGCTCCTTCAAGCTTTGCCGCTGATGAATGTCCTTTGATAGGCCATAGAGTTCGCCTGATGATGTGATATATGGTGCGTGGCAGATACTCAAGGTCTTCAACAAAGAACTATGTTGGATATTCAGCATCACAAGGCAAAGGCTTCATCATGCTCAACATCTGACTCATATTGGGTTCAGGCTTATGAAAGATGCTTTCCAAAGCATTGCGGTGATTTTGACAACCAGATTCATAGAGTTCTCCTGGAGTGGATAGGCCTGTAAGCTCAATGATGTCGAGAGCTTTGGCTTCATGATGAACATTTCCTATCATCCACTCTAGAATCCATGTCTTGATATCTCTGTTGTAGCCACGAATGTGTAGAGTAGCATAGAATTGAAGCAATAGCTCTTCATTCCAGTGTTCTTTATCTGTGGCAAAACTGAGCAGCCCAGCATCACGAAAGTAGTCAAGTGCTTCTTCTAAGCAAGGCAGTCCAGTAATGGCTTCAGTGTCGAGGCGCATATGAGGGAAAATGCTCCCTTGATCATACAGAACACAGGAGTAATAGCTTCGCTGCTGATGACTCCAGAACCGATCTGATGATATTCTTGGCTTCGTGTAGGGGTTCTTCGAGCTGTCAGAGAATGTGTTGTGGCTCTTTAAGCCATTTGCATTGAAAGACCCGACAGCGGTGGCAGTACCAGGAAACCTTGGCAGTCTTGGCTTGGGCTTCTGGACCTGAGGCCTATGCTCTATGTGATAGTCAAATTGAGGACCAGAGACAATAGGCGGAGGGACCAGAACGGGCCATCTTACTGTGATTAGCTCGCCATGGTTGTATGCTTGCTCGATTGTATAGGGCCTTGGGGGCAGAACAGGAGCAGCGGCAACAGTTGAGGCTTCAGGCTGCACAACAGGTGCTGCAGGAGCAGTTGCCTCATTAGCTTCAGGTGTAGTGGCCTCATTAGCTTCAGGCACACTGGTTGGTTCAAGCTCCACATTAGCTTCAGCCATGACAACGTCATTGGCTTCACTTGCGTTGGTTGTGGTAGCTTCAGGATTTTCACCCTCCACTTGAGAAGCTGGAGGGTCAGACATAGACACGTTCACTTCATGAACTGTTTCTTCAGGCATGGGGGAGTAGAGACATGTTCTGCTTGACGTTCTTCATCGGCTGATGCAGCCAGATTGTCTTCAGCAGCTTGTGCTTCAGACACAAAGACATTCACAGTTGGAGTGGCTTCAGAGAACACTTGACGTGCAACAGGTTGACAGTGCACTTCTCCTTCTGGAACGCTCGGAAGAGGGACTTGAGGCCTTGGTCCTTTGCGAAGCCTTTGTAGTACAGGCGACGCCTTTGGAGATGGAGTGGGAAGGTCCTCATCCTCTTCAACTTGGACGGATGGTGTGGTTTGTTGTTGTTGTTGGGGAGTACTTGGGAATTCTTGTTCTTGCGGGCGACCAGCCCATGAAGCATCCTGAGCAATTGGCGTCAGAGGATGACCAATGCTGATGATTTTGCTGTTCGTACGAACAGGCGATGATACCACATTATATTCGATCTAAGGAAGAACTTCATCATCTTCAACATTGTCATGATGACCAATGTCTTCAGCAGCGATGGGTTTAGCTGCTGGTATATCTTCAGCTTCAGGAGCCTCTGTGGAAGCAGGCTCATTGAGGGAGTCCCGGACTAGGGGGTGTCCGGATAGCCGAACTATCATCATCGGCCGGACTCCAAGACTATGAAGATACAAGATTGAAGACTTCGTCCCGTGTCCGGATGGGACTTTCCTTGGCGTGGAAGGCAAGCTTGGCGATACGGATATGTAGATCTCCTACCATTGTAACCGACTCTGTGTAACCCTAGCCCTCTCCGGTGTCTATATAAACCGGATGGCTTTAGTCCGTAGGACGAACAACAATCATACCATAGGCTAGCTTCCAGGGTTTAGCCTCCTTGATCTCGTGGTAGATCTACTCTTGTAACACACATCATCAATATTAATCAAGCAGGACGTAGGGTTTTACCTCCATCAAGAGGGCCCGAACCTGGGTAAAACATCATGTCCCTTGTCTCCTGTTACCATCCGCCTAGACGCACAGTTTGGGACCCCCTACCCGAGATCCGCCGGTTTTGACACCGACATTGGTGCTTTCATTGAGAGTTCCTCTGTGTCGTCACCGATAGGCTCGATGGCTTCTTTGATCATCAACAACGACGCAGTCCAGGGTGAGACCTTCCTCCCCGGACAGATCTTCGTATTCGGCGGCTTTGCACTGTGGGCCAACTCGCTTGGTCATCTGGAGCAGATCGAAAGCTAGGCCCCTGGCCGTCAGGTCAGATTTGGAAGTTTGAACTTCACGGCGGACATCCGCGGGGACTTGATCTTCGATGGATTCGAGCCACAGCCAAGCGCGCCGTACTATCACGACGGGCATGATTTAGCTCTGCAGCCGGATAGTACCCTGGAGGCCGCACTCGAGCCCGCTCCAACCTTCAATTCAGAGCCGGCTGCGCAGATCAAGGACGGATGGCTAGACACCGCCTCGGGGGCTGCAACCTCTACAGCGATAGAGCCGAACACTGACCTTGTCCCTCACGAAGCTCGTGACTCCGAGGTGCCGGACTCCTCGCCGGACTCCGAACCTCCCGCGCCCCCTCCGATCGAATCCGATTGGGCGCCGATCATGGAGTTCACCGCGGCGGACATCTTTCAACACTCACCTTTTGGCGACATCTTGAGTTCGCTAAAGTATCTCTCGTTATCAGGAGAGCCCTGACTGGACTGCGGTCAGGACGGTTGGGATGCAGACAACGAAGAAATTCAAAGCCCACCCACCACCCACTTAGTAGCCACTGTCGACGATCTAACCGCCATGCTAGACTACGACTCCGAAGACATCGACGGTATGGACGACGATGCCAGAGACGAACAAGAACCAGCGCCTACCGGGCACTGGAAAGCCACCTCATCATATGACATATACATGGTGGATATCCCAAAGGATGGGAATGGCAAAGGAATAACGGAGGATGACCCCTCCAAGAAACAGCCCAAGCGTCGGCGTCAGCGGCGCCGCTCTAAATCCCGCCACAGCAAGAATGAAGATTCCGGCACCGGAGATAATAACACCCCAGACAGTGCCGAAGACAACCCCCTCCAGCAAAATTCAGCACAGGAGGACGGAGACGCCAGCCCTCATGAGAGAGCGGTAGAAGAAGAGGTAGAGGATTATATGCCTCCCTCCGGAGACGAGGCAAGCCTCGACGATGACGAATTCGTCGTGCCTGAGGATCCCGTCGAACAAGAGCGTTTTAAATGTAGGCTTATGGCCACGGCAAACAGCCTCAAGAAAAAGCAGCAACAGCTTAGAGCTGATCAAGATCTGCTAGCCGACAGATGGACTGAAGTCCTCGCGGCCGAAGAGCATGAGCTCGAATGCCCCTCCAAAAGCTACCCTAAACGCAAGCTGCTCCCCCGATTAGAGGAGGAGGCGTATGAACCTGCATCACCAGCAGACAATACGGCTGACCGACCACCCCGTGGTCACGACAGAGAGGCCTCTAGGTCCTTCACTAGAACCGTACCCCGGCATCGCTCGAAAAGCACAAGGCCACAGGGGAACGCTCCGGACTTGCGAGATATATTGGAGGATAAGGCAAGACAATCAAGATCGATCTATGGATCATGTGGGCGCCCCATGATATGTGACGACAACCGTCGCGCCGGACACAGTAAGTCCGACCGGGCCGAACAAAATAGACACAACTCTTTTGAGCTCCGTCGTGATATCGCCCAGTACAGAGGCGCCGCACACCCACTATGCTTCACAGATGAAGTAATGGATCATCAAATCCCCGAAGGGTTTAAACCCGTGAACATTGAATCCTACGATGGCACAACAGACCCCGCGGTTTGGATCGAAGACTATCTCCTTCACATCCACATGGCCCGCGGTGATGATCTTCACGCCATCAAATATCTCCCACTCAAGCTTAAAGGACCAGCCCGGCATTGGCTTAACAGCTTGCCAGCAGAGTCAGTCGGGAGTTGGGAAGACCTGGAAGCCGCATTCCTTGATAACTTCCAAGGCACGTATGTGCGACCACCAGACGCTGATGACCTAAGCCACATAATTCAGCAGCCAGACGAATCGGCCAGACAATTCTGGACACGGTTCTTAACCAAGAAAAACCAAATCATCGACTGTCCGGATGCGAAGGCCCTCGCGGCCTTCAAGCATAACATCCGCGACGAGTGGCTTGCCCGGCACCTGGGACAGGAAAAGCCGAAATCCATGGCATCCCTCACATCACTCATGACCCGCTTCTGCGCGGGTGAGGACAGCTGGCTAGCACGCAGCAACAACCTCAGCAAAAATTCTGGCAGTCCGGATATCAAGGACCGTAATGGCAGGTCGCGTCGCAACAAAAACAAACGCCGCATTAACGGCGATAATAGTGAAGATACGACAGTCAATGCCGGATTCACAGGCCCTAAACCCGGTCAGCGGAAAAAGCCATTCAAAAGAACTACTTCGGGTGCGTCCAATTTGGACCGAATACTCGACCGCTCGTGCCAGATACACGGCACCCCCGAAAAGCTAGCTAACCACACCAACAGGGACTGTTGGGTATTCAAGCAGGCAGGCAAGTTAATTGCCGAAAACAATGACAAGGGATTGCATAGCGATGAAGAGGAAGAGACCCGACCGCCGAACAATAGAGGACAGAAGGGTTTCCCCCCACAGGTGCGGACGGTGAACATGATATACGCAACACACATACCCAAAAGGGAGCGGAAGCGTGCACTCAGGGATGTATACGCGATGGAGCCAGTTGCCCCGAAGTTCAATCCATGGTCCTCCTGCCCGATCACTTTTGACCGAAGGGACCGCCCCACCAGCATCCGCCACGGCGGATTCGCCGCATTGGTTTTAGACCCAATCGTCGATGGATTTCACCTCACCAGAGTCCTGATGGACGGCGGCAGCAGCCTGAATCTGTTTTATCAGGATACAATGCGCAAGATGGGCATAGACCCCTCAAGGATTAAACCTACCAAGACAACCTTTAAAGGCGTCATACCAGGTGTAGAAGCCAATTGCACAGGCTCAGTTACACTAGAAGTGGTCTTCGGATCCCCGGATAACTTCCGAAGCGAGGAGTTAATCTTCGACATAGTTCTGTTCCGCAACGGCTATCATGCTCTGCTCGGACGTACCGCGTTTGCAAAGGCGGTGCCGCATTACGCATACCTCAAGCTCAAGATGCCAGGCCCTCGAGGAGTCATCACGGTCAGCGGAAACACTGAACACTCTCTCCGAACGGAGGAACATACAGCGGCTCCCGCGGCAGAAGGACAGTGCAGCCTCTTAAGGCAATTCTCGAGTCCGGCCGTTAAGCGACCGGACACGGCTAAACGCGCCCGGAGTAACCTACAACAAGACCACCTGGCACGTTCTGAGCACGCGTAGCAGTGCGGCCCCAACCCCAGCCCCTGCAAAACGTCAAGACAGGTCCTTCACGTACACCATTACGCTTTGGAGATACCATGGGCATGGGGAGAGGGGCACGACCACGATAGGCCCAGAATGCGGCTCAACCACACCAGGGCTCTCAAGTGTGTCGTTCTTTTTTTTTTCTTTTCCTTTTTTCTTTTTATTTTTACCCACAGGACTCCGTTCGTCAGAGGCCCTGTCCGGCAGCAGACCTGCCAAACTTACGATGCAACAGCCAGGGGAGGAGAAAGGCTACAACGAATATCCAGGTGGTCTCCATTACGAGCATTAAATCTGTTTTATACACCATTCCGCAGCCTACCCCTGGAGGGGGACATGTTTAATAGTCCCATCCCTTGCTTATCATACCATTTGTATCGTTCTGCATTCACAGCAGTCTTTTCTTGAATAAGTAATGCAGCACCTTTTTGCTTCCAATTGCATTTCTTTCTTATACATATGTTCATTTATGACATGTTGCATCCGTACATTTTGGTACGGCTAAATACACCAGGGGCTTATGTTTCCCGCATTATGGTGTGATAAGTCTGAACACTTTCACAAGTGCGGCACCCCGAACTTATAGCATTATATGCATCGGCTCCGAATCATGTCTTGGGTCAATAGTTGGGTTTGCCCGGCTCCCATGTTTTGGTACCTTACGTTCCATTGTATCGGCTAAGGTAGCACTGGGAGAACCACTGCAATTGCGCCCCAGTTGAGCTAGGCGAGCGCCTCAGTGGAGAAAGCTAAAACTGACCGTCATGATGAGGCGAGAGCCGGTCGCCGTTCGAGAGGTTTTTTGCGAGTCCCTAAAGACTTGTGCCGCTTAGAGCGAGGAGCCAACTTTGTCCGGCCCAGGCGTGGATAGCGCCCCAAATTCGGCCTTCCGAAGACTAGGGGCTTCGCCGAAATTTAAAATTATAGAATTCTATGGCTAAGTGAGAGTGTTCAAGCATTATAAGTCCGGTTGCCTTGTTTGTTGTGTTGAGCGCCTCCCTAGATGGACCCAAAAATGGGAACAAGAGTGCTCATGTTTATCCCGAACACCCCAACACTAGTGGCATGGGGGCTGAAGCCGACGACTTGCCATCTCTCAGATTTGATAAACAGCCGCACAGAAGGTAATATTTTAAATTAACAAGTGTTGCTTAGCGCATATGAACTAAGTTTTCAGCGCACATGATAACAAAATGCGAGTCTACTCAAATATTACATCTTTGGAGCACTCACCCGCAATAATGCAGGCACCCTTCAGGACACTCTTATAATACATCTCGTGCGTGTGGTGCTCCTTGCCCTGCGGTGGCGCGTCCGTCACAAGCTTCTGGGCATCCATCTTGCCCCAGTGCACCTTTGCGTGGGCAAGGGCCCGACGGGCACCTTCAATACAGGCGGAGTGCTTGACAACTTCTACCCACGGACACGCATCCACCAGCCGCCGCACCAGGCCGAAGTAACTCCCAGGCATGGCCTCCCTAGGCCACAACCAAACTATGAGGCCCTTCATGGCCTGTTCGGCCACCTTGTGGAGCTCGACCAGCTGCTTTAGCTGGTCGCTAAGGGGCACCGGATGTCCGGCCTCAGCATACTGAGACCAGAAGACCTTTTTCGTCGAGCTCCCCTCCTCGGCCCTGTAGAAAGCGGCAGCATCGGACACGCTGTGGGGTAGATCTGTGGACGCTCCTGGAGAGCTCCAAATTCGGGTAAGTGATATGTAATTCACACTCACATGCTTACTTTGCATGAAAAATGCCTTACCCACCGCTATTTTCTTCACCGCCTCGACTTCCTGGAGGGCCTTATAGGCTTCGGCCTTAGCGGCTTTGGCACTCTCAAGAGCCGTCGCAAGCTCGGACTCTCGAGTCTTCGAGTCACGCTCCAAACTCTCATGTTTTTCCATGAGAGCCTGGAGCTCTTGCTGTACCTCCGCCACCCGCGCCTCCTGCTTCCCTTGCTCGGTGCGTTCCGCGACTGCATTACGTTCGGCCGCGGACACCGCCTCCTTCAGGGTCGCCACCTCGTTAGTGGCCCCTGCAATACCCACGTTATCCTTGTCACTCTTCTTGCAACCAAAATCCTTTTCTGTAAGGTACAACTTTAATAAGGTGTTACTCACCTTCCTTGTCCTCGAGCTGCTTCTTGGCACGGCCGAGCTAGTTCTCGGACCGCTCGAGGCTTTGCTTCAAAGTATTGACCTCCACAGTCAGTGCGGCAGAGGTCAGCAGCGCAGCCTGCAATCCCATATTGACATTTTTTTATGACTCCTGCATATATCTTTTTAGATCCTCAGTCCGTCTTTTCTTTCCGAACACCGAACCGAGCATCAGGGGCTACTGTCTATGCGGTACTATTTTACATATATCAAAATTCTTACCTCAAAGCCTGTTAGAAGGCTGCTGCAGGCTTCGGTCAGCCCGCTCTTGGCGAGCTGAACCTTCTGAATCACCGCACTCATAATATTGCGGTGTTCCTCTTTGATGGAGGCGCCATTGAGCGCCTCCAGCAAGCTATCCGGCGCCTCCGGTTGGACGGAGGTTGCCGGCGTCACGGTCTTGCCCTTCTTACGAAGGGGTCGCCCGCCGAACTCCGGAGCCACCATGGGTTCCGGGGCCGAGTCCGGTGCAAAATCCGGGAGGTTGTCCTGTGACACCTCCGGGGCCTCCTCCTCCTGGTGGGTCCCTTCCCGGGATCCCACCTCGGCATCATCCGTGTCACGGGGGGTGGAGGCGGTCGGAAGAGAATCCATATCCGACGCACCTAAGGACCCGCTCGATGAAGCGGGAAGATCATCCTTGGGCGGACTGCAAGGTTGTATGCGGCATTAGAAAGACATTGTGTGGCAAAAAAGAAAAACCATGAAGTTATTCGGGCGTCCGGATACTTACGATCTCGCCAGGGGCTTGGCCCTTGGAGGCCAGTCCTCATCGTCGTCACTAGCATTGGCAGAGCAGTCCGGGGAAAGAGTTTTTCCCTTCTTGGACCCTTCGGCCTCCCTCGTTGGGGAGGCCTTCCTTTTCCTCCCTCCCCCCTGCTGGGGGAGAGGCTTTCTTCTTCTCCTCCTCACCTTTGTGAGAGGAGTCAGCCTCAGAGTCATCATCCGATAACACCTGAAAATGGGAGCTCTTCCGAGTGCCCGTGGCCTTCTTCTTGGCCTTCTTCTCCGGCACCACGTGGGGTGCCGGAGCCAGCAGCCCCGTCAAGCGGGCGTCCGCTGGGTCCTTTGGCAATGGGGCCGGACAGGTAGTCTGTTCGGCCTTCTTCAGCCAGTCCTGTCAAAGAAAAGGGAGTTTAGATCCCGCATAGAGTCAAACTATGGAAAACAAGCGTCCCGTAAAGGACAAAATCACTTACCTCGTCAGCTGGACGCTGCGAGCTGAATCCGCGATCCTCGGTAGCGGATGCGGGAGCCTCGGCGCCCTTGAACAACACCTTCCAGACATCTTCGTACGTAGTGTCGAAGAGCCCGCTCAAAGTCTGGTGCTGCGCCGGATCGAACTCCCACATGTTGAAGCCCCGTCGTTGGCACGGGAGAATCTGGCGGATGAGCATGACCTGGACTACGTTGATAAGCTTGAGCTTCTTGTCCACTAGCTTTTGGATGCAGGCTTGGAGTCGGGTCAGCTCCTCCGAATCACCCCATGTCCGGCCGCTCTCTTTCCAGGAGGTGAGCCGTGTGGGGATGCCAGATCTGAATTCGGGGGCCGCTGCCCATTCGGGGTCACGCGGCTCGGTGATGTAGAACCACCCCGATTGCCACCCCTTAATGGTTTCCACGAAAGTGCCCTCAAGCCAAGTAACGTGGGACATCCTGCCCACCATGGCGCCTCTGCACTCCGCTTGGCTGCCCTTCACAACCTTCGGCTTGACACTGAAGGTCTTGAGCCACAAGCCGAAGTGGGGCTGGATGCAGAGGAAGGCCTCACACACGACGATAAACACCGAGATGTTGAGGATGAAATTCGGGGCCAGATCATGGAAATCTAGGCCGTAGTAGAACATGAGCCCCCAGATAAAGGGATGGAGTGGGAAGCCCAGTCCACGGAGGAAATGGGGAAGGAATACTACCCTCTCATGGGGCCTGGGGGTGGGGATGAGCTCTCCCTCATCGGGGAGCCGGTGGCGCGATGTTGCTGGACAAATATCCGGTGCTGCGCACCTTCTGGATCTGCCCCTTCGTGACGGAGGAGGCCATCCACTTGCCTCCCGCTCCGGACATATTTGGAGAAGGTTAAGGTGAGATGTGCGGACTTGGGCGCTGGAGCTCGAGTTCGCAGAGATGGATAAGCCAAGGAGGAAGAAGGCGCAGGTAAAAGGGTTGGATCTTTATCCCCTTATATGGGCGGACAAAAACATGTGTCCCCACCGGCCTGATAAAACTCGCTTATCTCCCAAGCGCCACAATCAATGGCGCGGTTGGGTTACCCACGTCCGTATTGATGGGAATCCCGAAATAAGGGGAACACGATCTCTGCTTCGACAAGACGTGCCAAGGAAACCGCTTCGCTAAACGCGCTGAGGTGATACAATAAAAATGATTCAAGTCAAGGCTTGGTAGTGGTGTGACGTCACGCCACCAAATACGTCAGCAAATTGAACTTGTGTAATATTATTCTCTCTACGGTGGTACGTGGAATTTATTTTGCAGAGCCGGACACTATCCTGGTGTTCACAATCTTCTATAAATTATTCGGAGGAGGAACCCGCCTTGCAATGCCGAAGACAATATGCACGGCGGACTCATCGTCATTGAAGCCTGGTTCAGGGGCTACTGAGGGAGTCCCGGACTAGGGGGTGTCCGGATAGCCGAACTATCATCATCGGCCGGACTCCAAGACTATGAAGATACAAGATTGAAGACTTCGTCCCGTGTCCGGATGGGACTTTCCTTGGCGTGGAAGGCAAGCTTGGCGATACGGATATGTAGATCTCCTACCATTGTAACCGACTCTGTGTAACCCTAGCCCTCTCCGGTGTCTATATAAACCAGATGGCTTTAGTCCGTAGGACGAACAACAATCATACCATAGGCTAGCTTCTAGGGTTTAGCCTCCTTGATCTCGTGGTAGATCTACTCTTGTAACACACATCATCAATATTAATCAAGCAGGACATAGGGTTTTACCTCCATCAAGAGGGCCCGAACCTGGGTAAAACATCGTGTCCCTTGTCTCCTGTTACCATCCGCCTAGACGCACAGTTCAGGACCCCCTACCCGAGATCCGCCGGTTTTGACACCGACACTCATGAACAGTCATGCGAAGTTCTTGGGATGCAGATGAAGGACGAACCACTGAGATGGGTTCAACTACAAGGGGCTCTTTGGGAGCAGCCCGACTCTTCTTGGTCTTGCACTTCTTCTTGGAGGGAGCGGCATCAGAGGCTTCAGTATTCTTCCTCTTTCTGGCTTCAGCCTCGGCAGCCCTCGTCTTCTTCTGTTGTGAAGCGGTTGTGGTGACCTTTGGCTTCGAGCCAGTCATGCTACTTGGGAAGATAATGCGAGGAGCTTCTTGGCTTGAAGGTATAGGCTGGTCAGCAGGAAGCTTCTTCTTTTTCTTTGCAGCCATCCTGGGGTCAATGCCAGGACGGCCAAGTGACTTGCGCTTCTCAGCCTCATTGTAGGCAAGCACACACTTATCAGCCAAACGCTTCATGCGCTCACGAGAGCCTTGAGCTTCTTGGCGCTTCTTCAGAAAAGATTCTTTAAGCTCATGCAGCATGACTTTGAAGTTTCGGACGTCTTGAACACTTAGCTTGGCCACATGCTTCTTGAATTGAGCCTTCTCATAATCAATCTTGTTCTTGAGCTCAACGATTCGCTGAGCGAGAGCCAGCTCAGAAGCAATGGCACCATTGAAGGCGACACTGAGGCCAATGGGAAGCTGTAAATCTTCATAGCTGACATTGGGGGTGTCGAACCACTCATCAATGAAATTGTGGATGATGGCCACATCAAAGAGAGGCAAGTTGTTGAAGATTTCTGCTTCTTCCTTGCTCTTTATCAGCTGCTCAAGAGCATCATCAGCAAGATCTTCATCACTTGACAGATCAATGGGTTCTTCACGCAGAATGGTGGCAGGAGTCAAGGCTTGATCCGTATGCCTAACAAGTTGCTTTTTCTTCTCCGTCTTCTTGGAGATACGGGATTGATCTTCAGACTGCACACTAGCTTCAGGAGGTGCAGTGGCCAGAGGCTTCGCGCGTAAAGCTTTTGGAGGTGCTGATTTAGAAGCCTTTAGCTTCTTTTGCTTCTGTGGCTTTGAAGGAGGAGCTGGGGCTTCATCAGTGTCAGCATCATTATCAGAATGATCCACTTTGGCACTTTGTACCTTGATGTAGGAGATGAGTGTTGGAAATATGCCCTAGAGGCAATAATAAATTAGTTATTATCATATTTCCTTGTTCATGATAATCATTTATTATCCATGCTATAATTGTATTGAAAGGAAACTCAGATACATGTGTGGATACATAGACAACACCATGTCCCTAGTAAGCCTCTGTTGACTAGCTCGTTGATCAATAGATGGTTACGGTTTCCTAACCATGGACATTGGATGTCATTGATAACGGGATCACATCATTAGCAGAATGATGTGATGGACAAGACCCAATCCTAAGCCTAGCACAAAGATCGTGTAGTTCGTATGCTAAAGCTTTTCTAATGTCAAGTATCATTTCCTTAGACCATGATATTGTGCAACTCCCGGATACCGTAGGAATGCTTTGGGTGTACCAAACGTCACAACGTAACTGGGTGGCTATAAAGGTGCACTACAGGTATCTCCGAAAGTGTCTGTTGGGTTGGCACGAATCGAGACTGGGATTTGTCACTCCGTGTAAACGGAGAGGTATCTCTGGGCCCACTCGGTAGGACATCATCATAATGTGCACAATGTGACCAAGGGGTTGATCACGGGATGATGTGTTACGGAACGAGTAAAGAGACTTGCCGGTAATGAGATTGAACAAGGTATCGGCATACCGACGATCGAATCTCGGGCAAGTACAATACCGCTAGACAAAGGGAATTGTATACGGGATTGATTGAGTCCTTGACATCGTGGTTCATCCGATGAGATCATCGTGGAACATGTGGGAGCCAACATGGGTATCCAGATCCCGCTGTTGGTTATTGGCCGGAGAACGTCTAGGTCATGTCTGCATGGTTCCCGAACCCGTAGGGTCTACACACTTAAGGTTCGATGACGCTAGGGTTATAAAGGAAGTTTGTATGTGGTTACCGAATGTTGTTCGGAGTCCCGGATGAGATCCCGGACTTCACGAGGAGTTCCGGAATGGTCCGGAGGTAAAGATTTATATATGGGAAGTCCTGTTTTGGTCACCGGAAAAGTTTCGGGTTTTTCCGGTAACGTACCGGGACCACCGGGAGGGTCCCGGGGGTCCACCAAGTGGGGCCACCTACCCCGGAGGGCTGCATGGGCCAAGTGTGGGAGGGAACCAGCCCTAGGTGGGCTGGTGCGCCGCCCACAAGGGGCCCAAGGCGCAAGGGAGAGTGGGAGGGGGCAAACCCTAGGGCAGATGGGCCCTAAGGCCCACCCCAGGCGCGCCTCCCCTCTCTCCCCCTCTGGCCGCCACCCAGATGGCATCTGGGGGCTGCCGCCACCCTTGGGGAGGGAACCCTAGAGGCGACGCAGCCCCCTCCCCTCCCCCTATAAATACTTGAGACTTGGGGGCTGCCCAACACATGAGTTTCTCCCTCTATTGGCGCAGCCCTACCCTCTTACTCCTCCTCTCCCGTGGTGCTTGGCGAAGCCCTGCTTGATCACCATGCTCCTCCATCACCACCATGCCGTTGTGCTGCTGCTGGATGGAGTCTTCCTCAACCTCTCCCTCTCTCCTTGCTGGATCAAGGCATATGAGACGTCACCGGGCTGTACGTGTGTTGAACGCGGAGGTGCCGTCCGTTCGGCACTAGGATCTCCGGTGATTTGGATCACGACGAGTACGACTCCTTCAACCCCGTTCTCTTGAACGCTTCCGCTTAGCGATCTACAAGGGTATGTAGATGCACTCTTTTTCCCCTCGTTGCTGGTTTCTCCTTAGATAGATCTTGGTGACACGTAGGAAAATTTTGAATTTCTACTACGTTCCCCAACAATGGCATCATGAGCTAGGTCTACTGCGTAGATTCTTTGCACGAGTAGAACACAAAGTAGTTGTGGGCGTTGATTTTGTTCAATATGCTTACCGTTACTAGTCCAATCTTGTTTCGACGGTATTGTGGGATGAAGCGGCCCGGACCGACCTTACACGTACTCTTACGTGAGACAGGTTCCACCGACTGACATGCACTTGGTGCATAAGGTGGCTAGCGGGTGCCAGTCTCTCCCACTTTAGTCGGAACGGATTCGATGAAAAGGGTCCTTATGAAGGGTAAATAGCAATTGGCATATCACGTTGTGGTTTTGCGTAGGTAAGAAACGTTCTTGCTAGAAACCCATAGCAGCCACGTAAAACATGCAAACAACAATTAGAGGACGTCTAACTTGTTTTTGCAGGGTATGCTATGTGATGTGATATGGCCAAGAAGAATGTGATGAATATATGTGATGTATGAGATTGATCATGTTCTTGTAATAGGAATCACGACTTGCATGCAGATGAGTATGACAACCGGCATGAGCCATAGGAGTTGTCTTTATTTATTGTATGACCTGCGTGTCATTGAACAACGGCATGTAATTACTTTACTTTGTTGCTAACCGGTAGCCATAGTAGTAGAAGTAATTAGTTGGCGGGACAACTTCATGGAGACACGATGATGGAGATCATGATGATGGAGATCATGGTGTCATGCCGGTGACGATGATGATCATGGAGCCCCGAAGATGGAGATCAAAAGGAGCAAAATGATATTGGCCATATCATGTCACTTTTTGATTGCATGTGATGTTTATCATGTTTATACATCTTATTTGCTTAGAACGACGGTAGTAAATAAGATGATCCCTCATTAAAATTTCAAGAAAGTGTTCCCCCTAACCGTGCACCGTTGCGAAAGTTCGTCGTTTCTAAGCACCACGTGATGATCGGGTGTGATGGATTCTTACGTTCACATACAACGGGTGTAAGACAGATTTACACACGCGAAACACTTAGGTTGACTTGACGAGCCTAGCATGTACAGACATGGCCTCGGAACACAAGAGACCGAAAGGTCGAGCATGAGTCGTATAGTAGATACGATCAACATGAAGATGTTCACCGATGATGACTAGTCCTTCTCACGTGATGATCGGACACGGCCTAGTTGACTCGGATCATGTAATCACTTAGATGACTAGAGGGATGTCTGTCTGAGTGGGAGTTCATGAGATGAACTTAATTATCCTAAACATAGTCAAAAGATCTTTGCAAATTATGTCGTAAGCTCGCGCTTTAGTTCCACTGTTCAGATATGTTCCTAGAGAAAATATAGTTGAAAGTTGATAGTAGCAATTATGCGGACAGTAGAAAGCTTATGTCCTTAATGCACCGCTCAGTGTGCTGAACCCCAAACGTTGTTTGTGGATGTTGCGAACATCGGACATACACATTTTGATAACTACGTGATAGTTCAGTTAAATGGTTTAGAGTAGAGGCACCAAAGACGTTTTCGAAACGTCGCGGAACATATGAGATGTTTCGAGGGCTGAAATTGGGATTTCAGGCTCGTGCCCACGTCAAGAGGTATGAGACCTCCGACGATTTTCTTAGCCTGCAAACTAAGGGAGAAAAGCTCAATCTTGAGCTTGTGATCAGATTGTCTGAGTGCAACAATCACTTGAATCGAGTTGGAGTTGATCTTCCAGATGAGATAGTGATGTTTCTCAAAAGTCATTGCCACCAAGCTGCTAGAGCTTCGTGATGAACTATAACATATCAGGGATAGATATGATGATCCTTGAGGTATTCGCGATGTTTGACACTGCGAAAGTAGAAATCAAGAAGGAGCATCAATTGTTGATGGTTAGTGAAACCACTAGTTTCAAGAAGGGCAAGGGCAAGAAGGGATACTTCATGAAACGACAAATCAGCTGCTTCTCTAGTGAAGAAACCCAAAGTTGAACCCAAACCCGAGACTAAGTGCTTCTGTAATGAGGGGAACAACCACTGGAGAAGAATTACCCTAGATACTTGGTAGATGAGAAGGCTGGCAAGGTCGATAGAAGTATATTGGATATACATTATGTTAATGTGTACTTTACTAGTACTCCTAGTAGCACCAGGGTATTAAGATACCGGTTCGGTTGGTCAGTGTTAGTAACTCGAAATAAAAGAGCTACGGAATAAACGGAGACTAGCTAAAGGTGAGCTGACGATATGTGTTGGAAGTGTTTCCAAGTTTGATGTGATCAAACATCACAAGATCCCTCTACCATCAAGATTAGTATTAAACCTGAATAATTGTCATTTGGTGTTTGCGTTGAGCATAGACATGATTGGATTATGTCTATCGCAATACGGTTATTCATTTAAGGAGAATAATGGTTACTCTATTTATTTGAATAATACCTTCAATGGTCTTGCACCTAAAGGAATGGTTTATTGAATCTTGATTGTAGTGATACACATTTTCATGCCAAAAGATATATGATAGTAATGATAGTACCACTTACTTGTGGCACTGCCATGTAAGTCATATTGGTGTAAAACGCATGAAGAAGCTCCATGTTGATGGATCTTTGGACTCACTCGTTTTTGAAAAGTTTGAGACGTGTGAACCATGCCTATTGGTGTATACGCATGAAGAAACTCCATGCAGATGGATCGTTTTGGACTCACTTGATTTTGAATCACTTGAGATATGCAAATCATACCACATGGGCAAGATGACACGTAGTGGATATCGTTATGTTCTTACTTCACAGATGATTTGAGTAGATACTAAGTATATTTACTTGATGAAACACAAGTCTGAATTATTGAATGGTTCAAGTAATTTCAGAGTGAAGTTGAAGATCATCATGACAAGAGGATAAAATATCTATGATATGATCATAGAGATGAGTATCTGAGTTACGAGCTTTGGCACGCAATTAAGACATTGTGGAAATTGTTTCACAATTAATACCGCCTGGAACACCATGGACATTGGATGTCGTTGATAACGGGATCACATCATTAGCAGAATGATCTGATGGACAAGACCCAATCCTAAGCCTAGCACAAAGATTGTGTAGTTCGTATGCTAAAGCTTTTCTAATGTCAAGTATCATTTCCTTAGACCATGAGATTGTGCAACTCCCGGATACCGTAGGAATGCTTTGGGTGTACCAAACGTCACAACGTAACTGGGTGGCTATAAAGGTGCACTACAGGTATCTCCGAAAGTGTCTGTTGGGTTGGCACGAATCGAGACTGGGATTTGTCACTCCGTGTAAACGGAGAGGTATCTCTGGGCCCACTCGGTAGGACATCATCATAATGTGCACAATGTGACCAAGGGGTTGATCACGGGATGATGTGTTACGGAACGAGTAAAGAGACTTGCCGGTAACGAGATTGAACAAGGTATCGGCATACCGACGATCGAATCTCGGGAAAGTACAATACCGCTAGACAAAGGGAATTGTATACGGGATTGATTGAGTCCTTGACATCGTGGTTCATCCGATGAGATCATCGTGGAACATGTGGGAGCCAACATGGGTATCCAGATCCCGCTGTTGGTTATTGGCCGGAGAACGTCTAGGTCATGTCTGCATGGTTCCCGAACCCGTAGGGTCTACACACTTAAGGTTCGATGACGCTAGGGTTATAAAGGAAGTTTGTATGTGGTTACTGAATGTTGTTCGGAGTCCCGGATGAGATCCCGGACGTCACGAGGAGTTCCGGAATGGTCCGGAGGTAAAGATTTATATATGGGAAGTCCTGTTTTGGTCACCGGAAAAGTTTCGGATTTTTCTGGTAATGTATCGGGACCACCGGGAGGGTCCCGGGGGTCCACCAAGTGGGGCCACCTACCCCGGAGGGCTGCATGGGCCAAGTGTGGGAGGGAACCAGCCCTAGGTGGGCTGGTGCGCCCCCCACAAGGGGCCCAAGGCGCAAGGGAGAGTGGGAGGGGGCAAACCCTAGGGCAGATGGGCCCTAAGGCCCACCCCAGGCGCGCCTCCCCTCTCTCCCCCTCTGGCCGCCACCCAGATGGCATCTGGGGGCTGCCGCCACCCTTGGGGAGGGAACCCTAGAGGGGGCGCAGCCCCCTCCCCTCCCCCTATAAATACTTGAGGCTTGGGGGCTGCCCAACACATGAGTTTCTCCCTCTATTGGCGCAGCCTACCTCTCTTACTCCTCCTCTCCCGCGGTGCTTGGCGAAGCCCTGCTTGATCACCACGCTCCTCCATCACCACCACGTCGTTGTGCTGCTGCTGGATGGAGTCCTCCTCAACCTCTCCCTCTCTCCTTGCTGGATCAAGGCATGGGAGACGTCACCGGGCTGTACGTATGTTGAACGCGGAGGTGCCGTCCGTTCGGCACTAGGATCTCCGGTGATTTGGATCACGACGAGTACGACTCCTTCAACCCCGTTCTCTTGAACGCTTCCGCTTAGCGATCTACAAGGGTATGTAGATGCACTCTCCTTCTCCTCGTTGCTGGTTTCTCCTTAGATAGATCTTGATGACACGTAGGAAAATTTTGAATTTCTGCTACGTTCCCCAACAATGAGACCATCAAGGTTTGCAAAGGGGCCAATTCTGTTTTCTTCAGCTTCACGTGTACCATCCTCACGGGGAGCAGAGGGGCCAAGATTGAAGTCTAATCCCCAGGACTTCTTGTTTTCCTTTGCCGAAGCCTTAGCAAACTGAAGGTTGCGCTTGAAGAGATTGTCGTCACGACACAGAGCAATGATGATGGGTCGGCTTCTTCAGGTTGTGGTCCATGGACCATGCAAGGATAGAATTCTTGCGCAATGGATTCAGCTTTGTTCTTGGGGGGAAGGCCTCGATAGAGAATATCACCCCAAGGGCTCTTGATAGTGTTTTTCTCTGCGTATTCCTGGGTGACGAACTTGTACTTGTACCACTATTCAGCCCAATAGCGTCGATTCCATTGGATTCGAGTCTTGCGCTGATTGTAATCTTCTTCAGGATCTGTTTTATACATTTCTGCCAGATCATCAGGCAGATCCCTTGACGTTCCCCCACGACGCTGTCTGCCACCCTTCCTTGCTGATTTTTCTGCAGCCATGAACTTCAAGCTGAATGGCTTCAATACGTTTAGAGGCTTCAGAGATTTACGCTTGATGGTCAAGCAGGAACTGGCTTCAGGAGAATTGATATGATGCTGTAAGTATTCTGCAAACGAATGTAGACTATGAGAACCAAGGGATTCTCCCACGGACATGTACCTGTGACAGCATTAGAGATGCGAGGGAAGGGGAAGAGGTCATATGCATTCTCAGAAGATTTTGAAGATAAATCAGTTTGAAGATATTGACCTCATGATGCGAAGACATTCACTTATATAGGTGAGTTGGTTCCAGATTTGTACCAATCCGTGAATGAGTACAAGTGAGGAATCAAACTAGACAGGAAATCTAAGTGAAATGACTCGGTGATATGAGATGCAGACAGAATAGATCTAACATTGAATAGGCAGAAACTACTTTTGGTAAACAAGATGAATCTTGAATCAAAAAAGTGGTAAAAATAGAGTTATAATTACCGCACGAAGAACTGCTAGATGGGAAGAATAGGAGACAGAGCAGTTCAGCCCACCATGCCCTAACTTGGCGACGGAGGACACCTACGGCGACGGTGGAGAGGACGATGTCCGCGACCGGCGTGAGGACGGTGTCGGAGAAGTCGCGACAGCTAAGCGCTTCATCGCCAGTGTCATCGCGAGCTAGCGGTCGCGCTAGGGTTTTGACGGAGGTGGAGAGGTGGAAGAAGGATTTCTGTACCGCAGGGGACAAGTATTTATAAGTAGGTGAGAGACACAGCGCAATTACGCTGGTGCCCCTGGCGGTTCACATCTGAGGGGTACGTGGCAAGCATGCAACATACTTAGAACTGTCCCATGTTCCCACGCCCGCCAGGCATGTCGGAGAGTTGTTCCGGCTTCTCCGGATTTCAATAATAAAGATAAGTCATTTAAAACAGATTTAATGTTTGTCTCTTTGCCTTCTGCTGACTAGGACGCAGAGAAGACATTCGACAGTTTCAATAGAATGCATATGATTTGGAGAGATAGATTTTGAGATAGGAAGCATAGAGAGGTTAGGGTCCGATCACATTCACTTAGTTCAAAAGATCCAATTTTGAAGACATAGCTATAAGTGAATGCTGTTGAGGACAGAACACTAGTATATATATATATCAGAAAGCAATCAAATCATCATAGTGTAGAAGATCATGAAGATAAATTGAAACTAAAGACAAACCAAATGCGAAGTTATTGCAATATAATGCCATGAGTGAAACACTTCAAACAGAGAAAGCTGGTGGTGGCGTTATCCACCGTATAGGAAGTATTAGACCCAGACACGGCGCACAATTATCGTGGCGCTCTGAAGTCAAATTCCATGTTAATGTATTCACACTAAGAGTGTAAATCTTCATTGATTGAAGATATACATTACTTTGTGTGTTGCACATCTAAGTCATCAACATGCATAAGTGTTAGGATGTGTGCCTGATCACAGGACATTCGAGGATTCCAAGATATTTAGCTCACACCGTAACTTGCAAAACCTTTTCTCATCCAAGGGCTTTGTGAAGATATCTGCCAGCTGCTCTTCAGTGTTGACGTGCATGATATCTATATCTTTCTTCATAACATGATCTCTGAGAAAGTGATGACGTATTTCAATGTGCTTTGTCTTCGAGTGCTGGACTGGATTGTTGGCTATCTTGATGGCACTTTCGTTGTCGCAGAAGAGAGTTACTTGTTTCAGGTTGATGCCATAATCCTTGAGAGTTTGCTTCATCCATAGAAGCTGAGCACAACAGGATCCAGCAGCAATGTATTCAGATTCAGCAGTTGAGAGTGATACATAGTTCTGCTTCTTTGAAGACCAACTGACAAGTGATCGTCCCAGAAAGTGACATGTGCCTGATGTAGACTTGCGATCCACCTTGTCACCAGCATAATCAGCATCCGAGAATCCAACTAGGTCAAACCTTGAGCCCTTTGGATACCATAATCTGAGTGTTGGGGTGTAAGCCAAATATCGAAGAATTGGCTTCACAGCTAAGTGATGCGATTCCTTTGGTGCCGCTTGGAATCGAGCACACATGCAAACACTAAGCATAATATCTGGCCTAGATGCACATAGATAAAGCAAAGAACCAATCATGGAGCGGTATACCTTTTGATCGAACTCTTTACCATTGTCATCGGGACCAAGATGGTGTTTGGCTGGCATTGGCGTCGTGTAGCCTTTGCAGTCTTCCATTCCAAACTTCTTTAGACAATCTTTGAGGTATTTTTCTTGAGATATGAAGATGCCATTTCGTTGATGACGAATTTGAAGACCAAGGAAGAACTTCAGCTCTCCCATCATGGACATCTGATATTGCTCTTGCATCATGTATCCAAACTCATCACTATACTTCTGGTTGGTGCAGCCGAAGATAATGTCATCCACATATATTTGGCACACAAACAGTTCACCATCATATGTCTTCGTGAAGAGTGTGGGATCGAGGGATCCAGGTTTGAGCCTTTGCTCTTCAAGAAGTCTTTGATTGTATCATACCAGGCACGAGGAGCTTGTTTGAGGCCATACAATGCTTTGTTTAGCTTGTACACCATATCAGGATGTTTTGGATCTTCAAAGCCAGGTGGTTGAGCGACATATACTTCTTCTTCAATCTTGCCATTGAGAAATGCACTCTTTACATCCATTTGATATAGCAATATGTTGTGATGATTAGCGTAGGCTAGCAGTATGCGAATAGCTTCAAGTCTAGCCATAGGGGCAAATGTTTCATCGAAATCAATTCCTTCAACTTGAGTATATCCTTGTGCCACAAGACGTGCTTTGTTTCTGACGACTTGACCATGCTCATCTTGCTTGTTTCGATATATCCATTTTGTTCCAATAATGTTATGCTTGCGAGGGTCAGGTCGCTTGACAAGTTCCCAAACATTATTCAGCTTGAACTGTTGAAGTTCTTCTTGCATGGCTTGAATCCATTTAGGTTCCATAAAAGCTTTAGCAACTTTCTTGGGTTCTGGTATTGACACAAATGAAAAGTGCCCACAGAAGTTTGCTAACTATGTTGCTCTTGAGCGAGTAAGCGGACCAGGCGCGTTGATGCTGTCAATTATCTTCTCGATTTGTACTTCATTTGCAACACGAGGATGAACTGGACGAAGACCTTGCTCATGCTGATCATTATCATCATTGGAAGTATTGTCTTCGGTCTGAGCATTGTCTTCAGGTTGGTTTAGTGCAGAAATGATAAGTTCCTCTTCAGGCTGTGCTTCAGAGGGCATGATCTCACCAGTTCCCATCAGCTTGATAGATTCACTGGAAGGAGCTTCATCAAGTGTGTTTGGCAGAAGCTCTCGTTGTGAACCATTGGTTTCATCAAATCGCACATCCACTGTTTCAACAATTTTGTAGTGGAAGAGGTTGAATACTCTGTAGGAGTGCGAATCCTTTCCATAGCCAAGCATGAAGCCTTCGTGAGCTTTGGGTTCAAATTTTGACTTGTGATGGGGATCCTTGATCCAGCACCTAGCACCAAAGACTCTGAAGTAGCTGACATTTGGCTTCTTGCCAGTAAGGAGCTCATAGGATGTTTTGCCCAGAAGCTTGTGGATGTAAACACGGTTGATGATGTGACATGCAGTATCAATAGCTTCAGGCTAGAACTTTCTTGGTGTCTTGTATTCATCTAGCATTGTTCGAGCCATCTCAATGAGGGTTCTGTTCTTGCGTTCTACAATGCCATTTTGCTGAGGTGTGTATGGAGCAGAAAATTCATGAGTGATTCCCATTTTATCTAGATACAGATCAAGGCCGATGTTCTTGAATTCAGTGCCGTTATCACTTCTGATATGCTTGATCTTGACGCCATAATTGTTCATTGCTCGATTGGCGAATCGCTGAAGACATCTTGTACTTCAGTCTTGTAGAGAATTATGTGCACCCATGTATATCTTGAGTAGTCATCAACAATGACGAAGCCATAGAGACACGCCGTTGTTGTGAGGGTGGAGTAGTGAGTAGGGCCAAATAAGTCCATGTGCAATAGCTCAAAGGGTTGAGATGTCATCATGATTGTCTTCGAGGGGTGCTTGGCCCTAGTCATCTTCCCAGCTTCGCAAGCACCACACAAATGATCTTTCTTGAACTTGACACCTTCGATGCCTATGACATGCTTCTTCTTGACGAGAGTGTGCAAGTTCCTCATGCCAGCATGCCCCAGCCTTCGATGCCAGAGCCAGCATTCTGAAGCTTTTGTGAGAAGACATACGGCAAGCTGTGGACCTGCTGAGAAATCTACCACGTATAGATCATCTTTCCTATATCCTTCAAAGACTAGAGATTTGTCAGATTCCATTAGTACAAGGCAACGATATTTTCCGAATAGCACAATCATGTTTAAGTCACAAAGCATTGAGACAGACATTAAGTTGAACCCAAGGGATTCAACAAGCATCACTTTATCCATGTGTTGATCCCTAGAGATTGCAACTCTACCTAGACCCAATACTTTGCTTTTACCAGTGTCAGCGAATGTGATTTGACTCTTGTCGGATGGAAGTAAGGTTGAGTCCATGAGAAGACTTCGATCACCAGTCATATGATTAGTGCATCCGCTGTCAATAATCCATTCTGAAGCTTTTGGTGACATGCCCTACAGTGCAGTTAGGAGGATAGGCTTCACAAGGTATGTTGTGAAGCATAAGCATTTTATGCATACTAGGATTATCACAACATAGATCAAGATTAGAACACACGGTATGACAGATAAGAGATTCATATGTGGAATACATAGTAAGTCATTTTATCATGCATCCCTTTATGTTTTAGGTCCCCAGCAATAATATCGGACGCCATTGATTGCTGGCTGGAGACCACATTCTGCAAAAGAGAGTTAATTTTTCTTCACCACCCACATTTTCAGGGGTGGCTTAGAAGCAATGAGTCTAAGTGCAGCATCTGAGAATTTCGGCTTTGAAGCCCTAGCAAATAGCCTTGCAGGAGATGAATGATACTCATGTGAATAAGCAGAAAAGTTCTTAGTTCTATGAACATAGCGGTTTGAAGACACACGCTCATATTCATAAGTTTGAGTGTGATTTCCCTGCAAAACATTGGCGTTAGGGTGACTCAGGTGAGTGCTGTTTCCGTTTGAAGCCGTTGGACCATGTGATGCCTTTGGTCTGGGGTTTGTCTTCTTCCCTGGTGGTGTCATGACAACATTCACAAGAAGATTCTCAAGACAGCTTTTGGGAACCCAGATCTTCTTCATTGGCGGTCCATTCCTGCAGTTAGTACCAATATACCTGGCAAACACTTCACCATTCTGATTTTTGAACAGTTTATAGTTTGCATCAAAGGATTCATCAATGATAATAGGATTAGCACAGGTAAATCCAGATAAAGTGGATGGATCCACTGAAGGTTCCTTTGCAGCAACCCATGTGGTTTTGGGATACTGCTCAGGCTTCCAATAGGAACCATCAGCATTCATTTTCCTCTCGAACCCAACACCCTCTTTCCTAGGGTTTCGGTTCAGAATCTGCTTTTTGAGGACATCGCAGAGTGTCTGATGCCCTTTCAGACTTTTATACATCCCTGTTTCAAGCAATGTCTTCAACCTAGCATTTTCATCAGCAATAGTAGTGGTATCCTCAGATGAGGGGTTAGTTACCACATCAGTAGTTGAAGACAGAGCAACAGTAGCAGCAGTGGAACATTCAGCAACAGAGGCAGCGTTATCATGCTCAATGCATTTTAAGCATGATGGTTCAAATTCATCCTGAGCGGGACTGATCTGTTGAGCGCGAAATGACTCATTCTCTTTTTGAAGATCTTCATGAGTCACTTTCAGTTTCTCAAGCTCTTGCTTCCTTTGAAGATAATCATAGGAGAGCTTTTCATAAGTGGTTGAGAGCGTCTCATGAAGACTTTCAAGTTCTTGATACTTAGCATGAAGATTTTTTATGTCTTCAACTAAGGACTGTGAACGTGTCATTTCCGCGTCCAACAGGTCATCGCTTTTGTCTAACAGTTTTTGAGTATGTTCCATAGCCCTTTGTTGTTCAGTAGCAATTTTAGCAAGTGTTTTGTAGCTGGGTTTAGATTCACAATCAGAGTCATCTTCACTTGATGTTTGAAAGTAAGCATCGCGCGATTTTACCTTGGCACCGCGTGCCATGAAGCAGTAGGTTGGAGCAGGATCGTCCTTGTCATCATCAGCGTTGGTGTGGGAGTCATTGTCTTCAGTGTTGAAGATGGACTTTGCGACGTAGGCTGTGTCCAGAGCCAGACTTGCAACACCAGAGTCGGACTCAGCTTCAGATTCCACCTCTGCCTCCTCAGAAGCAGACTCCTCCTCTGAATCCATTTCCTTGCCAACAAAAGCATGAGCCTTGCCAGATGAGCTCTTCTTGTGAGATGAAGACCTTGATGAGGACTTGGAAGAAGACTTCGAAGATTTATTCTTCTTCTTGTCATCGGAGTCATATTCCTTGCTCTTCTTCTTCTTCTTCTTCTCGTTGTCCCACTGAGGACACTCAGAGATGTAGTGCCCAGGCTTCTTACACTTGTGACATGTTCTCTTCTTGTTGTCTTGAGTGGAAGCATCATCATTTCTTGAACTGGATCGTGAAGACTTTCTGAAGCCCTTCTTCTTGGTGAATTTCTGGAACTTCTTCACAAGCATAGCAAGCTCCCTTCCAATGTCTTCAGGGTCGTCAGAACCGCAGTCAGATTCTTCTTCTTCAGATGAGGAGACAACTTTTGCCTTCAAAGCACGAGTTCGGCCATAGTTGGGGCCATAGATATCTCTTTTCTCAGAAAGCTGGAAGTCATGTATGTTGAGCCTCTCAAGTATATCAGACGGATCGAGTGTCTTGAAGTCAGGACGTTCTTGTATCATGACGGCAAGGGTGTCAAAGGAGGTGTCAAGTGATCTCAGCAGTGTCTTGACAATTTCATGCTTGGTGATCTCATTGGCGCCGAGAGCCTGAAGCTCATTTTTGATGTTGGTGAGGCGATCAAACGTGAGCGGGACATTTTCATTGTCGTTTCTCTTGAAGCGATTGAAGAGATTGCGAAGAACACTGATCCTCTGGTCTCTCTGTGTAGAGACGCCTTCATTGACCTTGGACAACCAGTCCCAGGCTAGCTTTGACGTTTCCAGAGCACTCACACGGCCATACTGTCCTTTGGTCAGATGACCACATATGATGTTCTTTGCAGTCGAGTCCAGTTGAATGAACTTCTTGACATCAGTAGGGGTGACACCTTCACCAGTTTTAGGAACGCCATTCTTGACGACATACCAGAGGTCTACATCAATGGCTTCAAGATGCATGCGCATCTTATTCTTCCAGTAGGGATATTCTGTTCCATCGAACACAGGGCAAGCAGGAGACTTTGATTATCCCTGCAGTCGACATAGCTAAACTCCAGGTGGTTAAACCGAATCACACAGAACAAGGGAGTACCTTGCTCTGATACCAATTGAAAGTGCTAGTTATCGACAAGAGGGGGGGGGGTGAATAGGCGATTTTTATCAAAGTCTCCAAAACGTGGAAGTTTCGAAGACAAACAATAGAAATGACCTAATTGATATGCAGCGGAAGATAGACTACAACAAGCAAGCCATAGTCAAGTATGCAATAGCGTTAATGTACGAAGACTAATATCAGCTAGGTAGTAGGATCAGGATGGAAGATAGTATGAAGCCAATCAACAATAGTAGTCAAGCAATGAAGTCAATCAGATAAGACATATAAGTAATGACTTCACGAAGACAAACTCAAAGTAAAGGAGGGAAGAGATAGAACCAGTCACTTGTTGAAGACATAGGATTTGTTGGACCAGTTCCAGTTGCTGTGACAACTGTACGTCTGGTTAGGGAGGCTGAGATTCAACTCAGAAGACCGTGTCTTCACCTTATTCCCCTTGAGCTAAGGACACTTAGTCCTCGCCCAATCACTCTGGTAAGTCTTCAAGGTAGACTTCCAAACCTTCACAGACTTTGTTCACCCGGCAATCCACAATGACTCTTGGATGCTCAGAACGCGACGCCTAACCGGCTGGAGGATACACAGTCCTCAAGTGTAATAAGTCTTCAGGTCACACAGATAGAAAGACTTCAGTGATGCCTAACACTCTTTGGCTCTGGGTGTTTGGGCTTTGTCCTCGCAAGGATTTCTCTCTCAAAGGCTTCGAGGTGGGTTGCTCTCAAAACGACAAAAGCCGTAAACTAACTCTGAGCAGCCACCAATTTATGGTGTAGGGCGTGGGCTATTTATAGCCACTAGGCAACCCGACCTGATTTGTCCAAAATGACCCTGGGTCACTAAGGAACTGACACGTGTTCCAACGGTCAGATTTCAAACACACACGGCAACTTTACTTGGGCTACAAGCAAAGCTGACTCATCCAGCTCTGGATAAGATTTGCTCTCATTGTCTTCGCTCGAAGACATAGGATTTGGGTTGAGCATCACTTCAGTCACTCTGACTTAGTTCACTTGGACCCCACTTAACAGTACGGTGGTTCCTATGACTCAACAAAGAAGAAAAGGAAGCAACGAATCCACACAGTCTCCGCGCTCCATAGTCTTCACGCAATGTCTTCTCATGTCATAGTCTTCAATATGAATATCTTCTCATACCACCATTGTCTTCAATGTCTTCATACATTTTTAGGGGTCATCTCCGGTAGGTAAACCGAATCAATGAGGGACACCACCTGCGTTATCCTGCAATTCTCACAAACGCATTAGTCCCTCAACCAACTTTGTCGTCAATACTCCAAAACCAACTAGGGGTGGCACTAGATGCACTTACAGTTGGTTCTGAATCTTGCAACCTAGGAATCAATGAGATGTGTAGGCATCTTTGTTGTACTTATTATTTGAATCTTATTTGTTGGTTCTGAATCTTGGAAGCTGGGAATCAATGAGATGTGTAGGCATCTTTGTTGTACTTATTATTTTAATCTTATTTGTTGGTTCTGAATTTTACAAGCTGGGAAACACGACATGATGATGCAGAGGACAGCAAACCATAACAAACTGTTCAAACTTGGTAGTATTGTCTGTGTGAAAGTGCGGCAAATGTGTTGATCATGTGTGTCCTGAGAATAATACTTCTAATTGTTGTGCATGTTGATCCTGTGGCACTGATAGAACGAGCAAATGCATTGCTTGTTTTAAGAATACATTTTAATTAAAGCTAATTAAATTTAAGTAAAGTGACCACTAACACTTGTTATTACAGTACCAATACAGACCCGCTCGTGACCGACGTGTGTGGCCGGAATAGGTTTCTTAATGGAGGCATTTGAATGCGCCGAGGGTGCATATTCTGTTGGGCGTGCAGCGGGCGAGGGAGGGGTAGTAATTGTTGTCGCCTATTGATGTCTACTACACAACCTTCTTCTTGTAGACATTGTTGGGCCTCTAAGTGCAGAGGTTTGTAGGACAGTAGCAAATTTCCCTCAAGTGGATGACCTAAGGTTTATCAATCTGTGGGAGGCGTAGGATGAAGATGGTCTCTCTCAAATCCTTAAAGACTCAATCCGACAAGACAACTTCAAGGGGAAAACTCAATTCATCACAAGAGAGTAGAGGGGGAGAAACATCATAAGATCCAACAATAATAGCAAAGCTCACGATACATCAAGATCGTGCCAAATCAAGAACATGAGAGAGAGAGATCAAACACATAGCTACTGGTACATACCCTCAGCCCCGAGGGTGAACTACTCCCTCAGCGCCGGGATGATGAAGATGGGCACTAGTGAGGGATCCCCCCCTTCGGCAGGGTGCCTGAACAGGGTCCCGGTTGGTTTTTGGTGGCTACAGAGGCTTGTGGCGGCGGAACTCCCGATCTATGGTGCTCCTGGATGTTTTCGGGGTATATGGATATATATAGGCGAAAGAAATCGGTCAAGAGAGCCACGAGGTGCCCATGGGGGTGGGGGGGCGCCCAGGGGGGTAGGGCGCGCCTCCCTGCCTCGTGGCTTCCTTGTTGCTTCCCTGACTTCTACTACAAGTCTCCTCGACTGCTTCCGTTCCAAAAATAACTCTCCCGAAGGTTTCATTCCGTTTGGTCTCCGTTTGATATTCCTTTTCTGCGAAACACTGAAATAGGCAAAAAAACAACAATCTGGGCTGGGCCTCCCGTTAATAGGTTAGTCCCAAAAAATGATATAAAAGTGTTTACTAAAGCCCATAAACATCCAAAATAGGTAATATAATAGCATGGAACAATCAAAAATTATAGATACGTTGGAGACATATCAAGCATCCCCAAGCTTAATTCCTGCTCGTCCTCGAGTAGGTAAATGATAAAAACAGAATTTTTGACGTGGAATGTGACCTAGCATATTTCTCAATGTAATTTTCTTTATTGTGGCATGATTGTTCGGATCCAAATGATTCAAGATAAAAGTTCATATTAACATAAAAGTAGTAACACTTCAAGCATACTAACAAGTAATCATGTCTTATCAAAATAGCATAGCCAAAGAAAGCTTATCCCTACAAAATCATATAGTTAGGCTATGCTTCATTTTCATCACACAAAATACTCCCATCATGCACAACCCCAGTTTCAGCCAAGCAATTGGTTCATACTTTTTAACGCGCTTCAGCTTTTTCAACTCTCACGCAATACATGAGCGCAAGCCATGATATAACACTATATGTGGAATAGGATGGTGGTTGTGAAGAAGACAAAAAGGGAGAAGATAGTCTCACATCAACTAGGCATATCAACGGGCTATGGAGATGCCCATTAATAGATATCAATGTGAGTGAGTAGGGATTGCCATGCAACAGATGCACTAGAGCTATAAATGTATGAAAGCTCAACAAAAGAAACTAAGTGGGTGTGCATCCAACTTGCTTGCTCACGAAGACCTAGGGCATTTTGAGGAAGCCCATCATTGGAATATACAAGCCAAGTTCTATAATGAAAAATTCCCACTAGTATATGAAAGTGACAACATAGGAGACTCGCTATCATGAAGATCATGCTGCTACTTTGAAGTACAAGTGTGGAAAAAGGATAGTAACATTGTCCCTTCTCTCTTTTCTCTCTTTTTTTGGGTGGGCTTCTTTGGCCTCTTTTATTTTTATAAAGTCCGGAGTCTCATCCCGACTTGTGGGGGAACCATAGTCTCCATCATCCTTTCCTCACTTGGGACAATGCTCTAATAATGAAGATCATCACACTTTTATTGATTTACAACTCAAGAATTACAACTCAACACTTAGAACAAAATATGACTCTATGTGAATGCCTCCGGCAGTGTACCGGGATATGCAATGAATCAAGAGTGACATGTATGAAAGAATTATGAAGGTGTCCTTGCCACAAATACGATGTCAACTACATGATCATGTAAAAGCAATATGAAATGATGGAGCGTGTCATAATAAACGGAATGGTGGAAAGTTGCATGGCAATATATCTCGGAATGGCTAGGGAAATGCCATAATAGGTAGGTATGGTGGCTGTTTTGAGGAAGGTAAATGGTGGGTGTATGATATCAGCGAAAGTTGCGCGGCATAAGAGAGGCTAGCAATGGTGGAAGGGTGAGAGTGCGTATAATCCATGGACTCACGTTAGTCATAAAGAACTCATATACTTATTGCAAAAGTTTATTAGCCCTCGAAGCAAAGTACTACTATGCATGCTCCTAGGGGAAGGGTTGGTAGGAGTTAACCATCGTGCGATCCCGACCTCCAGACATAAGGAAGGCAACCAAAAGAGCACCCAATGTAACAAATTTGTTACACAACTTTTACCATACGTGCATGCTACGGGACTTGCCAACTTTAACACAAGTATCTCTCAATTTCATAATTACCCAACTAGCATGACTCTAACATTACCACCTTTATATCTCAAAACAATTATCAAGCATCAAATTGATCATAGTATTCAATGCACTTTCTATGATAGTTTTTATTATACCCAACTTGGATGCCCATCATTCTAGGACCAATTTTATAACCATAGCAAATACCATGCTGTTCTAAAAGACTCTCAAAATAATATAAGTGAAGCATGAGAGATCAATAATTTCTACAAAATAAAACCACCGCCATGCTCTAAAAAGATATAAGTGAAGCACTAGAGCAAGATTTTCTAGCTCAAAAGATATAAGTGAAGCACATAGAGTATTCTAATAAATTACGAACCATGTGTGTCTCTCCCAAAAGGTGTGTATAGCAAGGATGATTTTGGTAAACTAAAAAGCAAAGACTCATATCATACAAGACGCTCCAAGCAAAACACATATCATGTGGTGAATAAAAATATAGCTCCAAGTAAAGTTACCGATGAACGAAGACGGAAGAGGGGATGCCTTCCGGGGCATCCCCAAGCTTAGGCTCTTGGTTGTCCTTTAATATTACCTTGGGGTGCCTTGGGCATCCCCAAGCTTAGGCTCTTGCCTCTACTTATTCCATAGTCTATCGAATCTTTACCCAAAACTTGAAAACTTCACAACACAAAACTTTAACAGAAAACTTGTAAGCTCCGTTAGTATAAGAAAATAGATCACCACTTAGGTACTGTTGTGAACTCATTATAAATTCATACTGGTGTAATATCTACTGTATTCCAACTTCTCTATGGTTCATACCCTCCGATACTACTCACAGATTCATCAAAATAAGCTAACAACACATAGAAAACAGAATCTGTCAAAAATAGAACAGTCTGTAGTAATCTGTATCAAACGTAAACTTCTGGAACTCCAAAAATCGTACCAAATCAGGACAACCTGAGAAATTTGTGTACCAATACAGAGCAAAAAGAATCAGATCAAAAGCACGTTTCTGTGAATTATCAAAACTAATTTACTGGGTGCAAAAGTTTCTGATTTTCAGCATGATCAACACAACCATCACCGTAAGCTATCCTAAAGGTCTTACTTGGCACTTTATTGAAACACAAGCTATACAACATGATTACTACAGTAGCATAATCATGTGGACACACAAAAACAGTAAGGGTAAATATTGGGTTGTCTCTCAACAAGCGCTTTTCTTTAATACCTTTTAGCTAGGCATGATGATTTCAATGATGCTCACATAAAAGATAAGAATTGAAACACAATGGGAGCATCATGAAGCATATGAATAACACATTTAAGTCTTACCCACTTCCTATGCATAGGGATTTTGTGAGCAAACAATTTATGGGAACAATAATCAACTAGCATAGGAAGGCTAAACAAGCATAACTTCAAAACTTTAAGCACATAGAGAGGAAACTTGATATTATTGCAATTCCTACAAGCATATATTCTCATAATAATTTTCATTAGCATCATGAATGAATTCAACAATATAACCATCACATAAGGCATTCTTTTCATGATCTACAAGCATAGAAAATTTACTACTCTCCACATAAGCAAATTTCTTCTCATAAATAGTGGGAGTATCATAAGAGACTCGAATACTATAAATTGTTTCCACATTAAAAGAGTAATGTTCAGAAAAAGGGTAATCATAATCATGAAAAGTTTTATAAATATAATCATCACTACTTTTTATAGCATAAGTGTCATCACAATAATCATCATAAATAGGAGGCATGCTATCATCATAATAAATTTGCTCATCAAAACTTGGGAGGCTAAAAATATCATCTTCATTAAACATAGCATCCCCAAGCTTAGGACAAACATTAATTACAACAAATATATTCTCAAACATGTCATTTTCATCAAACATAGCATCCCCAAGCTTGGGCTTTGCATATCGTTAGCATCATAGGTATTCAAGGAATTCATACTAACAACATTGCAATCATGCTCATCATACAAATATCCAGTATCAAACATTTTAATGCGCACTCTTCTAGCAATTGAGCACAATTTTCCTTACCATCATTTTCACGAAAGATATTAAAAAGATGAAGCGTATGAGGCAAATTCAATTCCATTTTTTGTAGTTTTCTTTTATAGACTAAACTAGTGATAAAACAAGAAACAAAAAGATTTGATTGCAAGATCTAAAGATATACCTTCAAGCACTCACCTCACCAGCAACGGCGCCGGAAAAGACCTTGATGTCTACTACACAACCTTCTTCTTGTAGACGTTGTTGGGCCTCCAAGTGCAGAGGTTTGTAGGACAATAGCAAATTTCCCTCAAGTGGATGACCTAAGGTTTATCAATCTGTGGGAGGCGTAGGATGAAGATGGTCTCTCTCAAACAACACTGCAACCAAATAACAAAGAGTCTCTTGTGTCCCCAACACACCCAATACAATGGTAAATTGTATAGGTGCACTAGTTCGGCGAAGAGATGGTGATACAAGTGCAATATGGTGGTAGATATGAGTATTTGTAATCTAAAAATATAAAAAACAGCAAGGTAACAAGCGATAAAAGTGAGCATAAACGGTATTGCAATGGTAGGAAAAAAGGCCTAAGGTTCATACTTTCACTATTGCAAGTTCTCTCAACAATAATAACATAACTGGATCATATAACTATCCTCAACATGCAACAAAGAGTCACTCCAAAGTCACTAATATCGGAGAACAAACGAAGAGATTATTGTAGGGTACGAAACCACCTCAAAGTTATCATTTCTCATCGATCTATTCAAGAGTCCGTAGTAAAATAACATGAACCTATTCTTTCCGTTCGATCTATCATAGAGTTCGTACTAGAATAACACCTTAAGACACAAATCAACCAAAACCCTAATGTCACCTAGATACTCCAATGTCACCTTAAGTATCAGTGGGCATGATTATATGATATGCATCACACAATGTCAGATTCATCTATTCAACCAACACAAAGTACTTCAAAGAGTTCCCCAAAGTTTATACCGAAGAGTCAAGACGAAAACGTGTGCCAACCCCTATGCACAAGTTCATTGAACCCGCAAGTTGATCACCAAAACAGACATAAAGTAGATCACGTGAATATCCCATTGTCACCACAGATAAGCACGACAAGACATGCATCAAGTGTTCTCAAATCCTTAAAGACTCAATCCGACAAGACAACTTCAAGGGAAAAACTCAATTCATCACAAGAGAGTAGAGGGGGAGAAAAAAAATCATAAGATCCAACTATAATAGCAAAGCTCGCAATACATCAAGATCGTGCCAAATCAAGAACACGAGAGAGAGAGATCAAACACATAGCTACTAGTACATACCCTCAGCCCCGAGGGTGAACTATTCCCTCCTCATCATGGAGAGCGCCGGGATGATGAAGATGGCCACCGGTGAGGGATCCCCCCCTCCGGCAGGGTGCCGGAACAGGGTCCCGATTGGATTTTGGTGGCTACAGAGGCTTGCGGCGGCGGAACTCCCGATCTATGGTGCTCCTGGATGTTTTCGGGGTATATGGATATATATAGGCGAAAGAAATCGGCCAAGGGAGCCATGAGGGGCCCACGAGGGTGGGGGCGCGCCTTCCTGCCTTGTGGCTTCCTTGTAGCTTCCCTGACGTCTACTCCAAGTCTCCTGGATTGCTTCCGTTCCAAAAATAACTCTCCCGAAGGTTTCATTCCATATGGACTCCATTTGATATTCCTTTTCTGCGAAACACTGAAATAGGCAAAAAAAAAACAGCAATCTGGGATGGGCCTCCGGTTAATAGGTTAGTCCCAAAAATGATATAAAAGTGTTTTGTAAAGCTCATAAACATACAAAATAGGTAATATAATAGCATGGAACAATCAAAAATTATAGATACGTTGGAGACGTATCACCTATACACACTCAGTTTACTGTTGAATCCAATTCCCCAAGAGCTAAAAAACGAACTGCTGCTGCTGCCTACTCACTCGTTCACTTGAAGAGACTCCAATGGCGATCCGAGGGGTGAGCCTACTGGATATGGACTTCAGCAAGAAGTTCACCTTTATGTTCTCTGTTCAGTCCCATGGATGCACCAAGTTGAATGTGATGTACACCAACGATCCGGACTCGGTGAAGCTCTGCCTCGCCGAGTTCAAGCATTACCTACAGGACGAGAAAGCACAATGTCACAGGACTAGACCTTGTGCCCATCCATTCATCTCTTGACAGGGACCAGCGGATCACGGTCACCCAGGTATGCATGCGGGATGAGGTTCTCGTCTACCACTAATGTAGGGCCATCAAAGGTTCTGGAGCATTCACCCGTTTCAGCAGCGCCGACTGCACCTTCGCTACGGTGGAGAGAAGGAAGAACGTGACGATTCGGCCATCTGGTGCAACAAGCTTGTCGACATCCAGAAGCAATACAAGATCATCGGCAATGGGAAGGAGATGGACTCCGTGGTTGACCTCGCCGAGACCATCATCACCCCCTCCTATGCCAACATGAAAGTAGACAACGATACCAAGGACCTGAACACGTGGGAGGTACTTCTGAATCTAGCCTACATAACTTACATGGCCAAGGACACATACGCATGCTACAACATGTACAAGCGGATCTTGGACATGAGGGCGTGTGTGCTTCCCGTAATCGACGAGTACACGGATAGCCGCACCGTCATGATCAAGCGTGCCAGGAAGGCCTAGATGTTGTATTTTATCTGTTTAAGCACCTTTATCATCTAAGTGTTTCATGCATTAGCCTATGTGTTGTAATTATCTGCTTTGTCTGAAATATTTCTTCTAAGAACCCATTAACCTGTTTGCTTTTTTTAGTGGCCATTTGCTTATGTATGTAACTATTTCACTCGTCCGTTTAAAAAAAACTAGTTCACTCGGCTGCCGTGCTTTGAATCTCCTTCCTCCCAACATATTCCCCTTCTCAGGTGGACCCAGCAGGTCTCGTACACAGACATATGGGACCAACCACCTATCTATTTGTATTTCTTTCTTTTGTTCAATCTTTCGTCCTCTTCCTATACAGCGACTAGCCATCATAACCTATGGCGTTGGCCAGGCCATACATCTACTCCCACACATTGTCCGGTGGAGGCAGCTCTACCGGCCCACCTTGCACCCGAATTAGTCAACCCTTGTACTCCCCTCCGCCTATGTCTTCCCCCGCTCTGGTTCGTTTGGTCCACGGTCTCGACGTCGTCCTCCGCCTTGGTGCTCTTGTCGCGGCGCCGCCGTCTGTCATTCCCAACACTACAAAAAAATACTTCCATGATGATACGTGTTTGTCACAGTAGGTCACGTTTTCTATCATGCATGTACATCCATGACGATTTTATGACAGAATCAAGATAGTCATACATGTGCTGTCGTAGAAGTGTTCCATGACATTACCAAAATTATCATCATGGAAGTGGCCACTTCCATGACGATAATTTGCGCGTCATAGAAGTGCTTTCGTCAAGGGTGACCGACACGTGGCATCCACCGTAACGGAATGCCGTTAAGCTATCGGGTCCGGTTTTGGATCCGATAACCCATTAACAGCCCCGACCAATGGGGATTTTCCACGTATAAAATCATCATTGACTGGAGTAAACACGTGTTGTCTCACCGTTGGGACAGATGTCATCCACTCATTGGACCGAAGGCGCCTATGATACGTCAACACATGGCATGGCCCAACATAGGCCCATTCCTATGAAAAGGCCGGCCCGTTTGACTTGGTCAAAAGGTGGCGAGCCGGCCCACGAAAAGCCTGTTAACGGCCTGTTCGCATATAGCCCATTTACAGCCCGCTAACACAGGGCCCGATACGGCCTATCCGAATTAGGCCTAGTAGCATCATCTGGGCCATCCAATATGATTCCAGCCCGTTTTAACTTTCGGCCCATGTATGGCCCATGACATCTTTCGGCCCATATGAGGCCCTTTGTAACTCTAGGCCCATTAATGGCTCATGCTGAAACTGTCCCGTAATGAACAGTGTATCACTTTATACCCATTAACGGCCCATTATTCCATTGGGCCATTTCCAGCCCATGTTATCTTTCGCCCTTCTTAGGGCCCATTTATTCTTGGGCTCATTTCCAGCATTCGGTTACTTACGGCCCGTTACTGTCATTTTTTGCTTGTGGGCCAAATTCAGCCCAGTCGGCCCATTTGTGGCCCGTTAATACGTTGGGCCGTTTTCATAGCATCATCAAATACGGCCTATTAACGACGACCCGTTATGGTCGGCCCATGAACGGGCGATTCCAACTCTAGCCCGTTTACGGCTATAATGCGGTGTGTTATTGGTCCATGTTTGGCCGATTGATCATACGGCCCATATAAGGCCCATTGATGATATGGCCCGTAGAAGGCCCATTGTGTCTACGGCCCGTAGAAGGCCCATCGTTTCTACGGCCCGTAGAAGGCCCATTGTTTCTACGACCGGAAGGAGGCCTAGTGTCACTACAGTAAATATGTAGCCCATGGTTATTGTGGCCTAGTTTTAAAAAATAGGTTATTGCGGCCACTAGCAAACCGCGGAAAAATAACTGCACTAACTACAAGCAAACAAATAAACAAGACAACAAGGAAATAAATAAGCAAGCAACTTACGATAGGCTATCACGGCTATTACACATATTACATCCACTGGGCATCAAAGTTCGCCACCAGTGCAATTATAGGGAACAAAGCAACATATAAACGCCGCAGCAAAACAAGTCCAGAACTGAAACCACTTCAGAAGAGCTCAAGAAACAATATCCTGGGTACCCATAATGCTGGCAAGATGCTTAGCAAGCTTATTAACTTTCTCTTATTTGGCGCTTAAATCCTCCAGCGCTTGCTGTTGCACAAGAAAGTACGCATCTGATTTCTGCAGGGACTTCCTCAGTCCTTCGGCTTCTTGCCGCAACACAGCTGACTGATGCCTTTCAGCTTGTAGCTGAGACTGAAGAAGCCGAAGTGATTCAGGCAGCGAGTTCGAAGAGCTTGTGCCAGCGGTACTGGCCAGTAACTCGAACACTACAGCAACACATGACTGTGGGGTTTTCTCAATGTCTACAAGATCGTTTTTATCACCTTTCTTGGAGACCAATAGGGTTGTCTCACTATCTTGAACCTTATCTGCATTACTTTCTCTACCATTGCATAGTGGGGTGCTCTTCTCCAATATGCTGTTTGCATACTATAAGAGAAACAAGTAGACACATCACATGTTTAGCTTGTAGTATACGCAACTCATTTTGGTAAACCGGTTCAGTAGTAAGGTAGACATGATAATAGCATGAAACAAACATATATCTATGTACTATGGTCACTGTATTGTCCATATCATTCTATTTTATGTTGCCTAATCAAGATAGAGACACGGTTCAACTCATATATTTTTAAGACACAACAACATAGACAGAATATAAGTGTGAGAAACTACACAACATAGGCAACACTTGTAATGTGCATCACTTGAGAACATACCTGTTTATACAACTTAAATTGAAATCAACATAGAGCAAGAAGTTAGAACAGCAGTCCAGTTAAAGAAATAGGTTTAAAACATATCTGTTGCGCCATTGGAGTTTCAGTTGGATCCTTCAAATTTGGAATTAGTTGGTATGAGTAAATACAGTGATGCAATAGCAAAGGAGTATGGACGATAGCTACGGAATCTGACCTAAGTACAATTGCTCTTCTGCTTTAAACGTGGAGTTTGGGTTAGCTGTGGTGGTCTTCATGCTTTGGGCACTGCAGTGGCTTTACAAACTGCTCGTGTGGGGGTACTCTGTGGTGGACATGGTGCTTTGTCAACTAGAAGTGGGTTACTATCCGCTGGGGTTGCGGTTAGAAAGGTTGTAGCTGGTTCTCTGCCCAACGGTGTAAGTGTGCAATCTGGAAGAGTCTCGATTATGTGTGGTGGGGCTAGTTTGTGGGCCAGTACAACCATGGTTCTATCTGCATCGACGGGTAGCACTGTCTTTTGTGAAGAACGGGTTTTTGCTCCCTTAGATACTGCCATCACCCTCTCCAATTCAAATGGCTGATAAACAAGAAAAGAAATTGAACGTACAGACATTGTATGATAGACAGATGTGGTAATTCACACATATGTTGTCTAACCAAACAGGACAACATGACACAATTTCACATATATGATGCCTAACTAAACAGGATATCATGACACAGTTTCAGATATATGATGGATAACTTAACAGGATATAATTGCATAATTCAACATATGATGAGTATCTAAACAGGATGACATGACAAAACTATATGATGTCTTTCTAAAATAGGTTGGGATGAAATAATTCACATACATGTTGTCTAAATATACAGGATGGCATGATATAATTAACATAATTGATTCATATACTAAGCTGCTGGCACTCGCATGTATGATCTCTAAACTAAGCAAATGGAATTCAATATTGTGCATATGATGTATAAACTAAGCAATGCAAGACACCATATGCATCATATGAGAAATATAAACATTGCAACTTAAAGCATACACCTCAGGTGGGATATAGGACTGGTCATCTGTCTCTGAATCCTCCTCTGAGGAGCTCCCTCTAACCATCGAGATATATGCTTCAACAGGTACCATTGCCTGCTCTGAAGACCTTGTTTTCACTCTAGATTTTTCCATAACCGACTCAAATGGCTGATACACATGAAGAGTAGTTCAATATACACAGATTGTCGACAAATGGAATACGTAATGAAAAAAGAAGATGGCATGAGATAATTCACATATATGATGCCTGGCTACATGGCGGTGCATAATTCACATATATGATAACTGGATGAAAAACATGGCATTGCATAATTCACATATCTGATATAGAAAGCAAACAGGAGGCATTCACACAAAGCATGTCTAATCTAAGCAGATGGCATGGTAATGCAAGACACCATATGCGTGATATGAGCAATATAACCCAACCAAGTTAGAGCATGCACCTCGGGGGGGGGGGCATACGACTGGTCATCTGTCTCTGAATCCTCCTCTGAGGAGCTATCTGTAACCAGCAAGAAATCTGCATATAGGTAGCACTGACTGCTCGGAAGACCTTGTTTTCACTCCAGATTTTCCCATGACCGACTCAAATGGCTGATACACAGGAAGAGTAGATGAATGTATAAACATTGTTGACAAATGGAATACATTATGGAAAAAAATATGACACGATACAATTCACATATATGATGACTGGCTAAACAGGATGGCATTGCATGATTCATGTATATGATGCCTGGCTAAAGAAGATGGCATTGCATAATTCCCATATACTCCCTCCGTTCCTAAATATTTGTCTTTTTGGAGATTTCAAATGGACTACCACATACGGATGTATATAGACATATTTTAGAGTGTAGATTCACTCATTTTGTTTCGTATGTAGTCACTTGTTGAAATCTCTAAAAAGACAAATATTTAGGAATGGTGGGAGTATGATATAGAAACCAAACAGGTGGCATTCACACAAAGCAAATCTAAACTAAGCTGATGACGTATAAGATGTATAATGTAAGCAATGCGAGGCACCATATGCATGATATGACCAACATCAGCATGCCAGGTTAGAGCAAACACCTCAGGTGGTAAACAGGCGTGGTCGGCTCCTTCTGAATCCCCATCTGAACAGTTATCTTCCTCTGTAATACAATCTAGAAATGTAGGAGGGGGCCCACTTCTCCCACCATGGAGCGGCATCTGCATGACATTATATTCCCATGCCACGGTCTTCTCTTTTTCTCTACATGTTCAGTATGATTGTGTACAATATCTGACATGCATAATAAAAAAATAGTTAGATTTTGTAAGGCCTAAGGGGTGCATACAAAAAATCAAGATTGATGTTAGCAAACGAGTGGGTGGATCCAAAACTAATGATAGCAGGTAGATTATAGCTTCAGTTTAAAAAGATAGACAATGGAACATCTACTGTTTGTTGCCCGCCCAACATGAACCACATAGAAGACCCCAGATGAACCAGATAGTAGACAGATACTATTCGTTGCTACCTCGCTATGAGACCCACAGGCATTTTAAAACTCAAGTTTGAACGATAAAGTAGCAGGTAATAATAACCAATGTATAACGTAAGCAAACACGAAAGACTACGACCTCTCTTCTGGAACTATGTAGTCCTCAGGTTCATCTGCTCAGTCAATGATAGTAATGCAGTTGGCATGGCTGCCAGCAATGGGGAAGATGATCTGAGGCGGTGAAAGAAAGTCTGCAGGGGGGATCTCTGCTACAGTGAACGTTTCTGTCGATGGTGCACCTCAGGTGGGATGGATGACAGCACGACAGGAGCAGGACATAACACACTGAGTTTTCTTTGACGCCTATCTGAAAATGAAGTAAATCTGTAAGGGCTCCTTAGAATTGGAGGACTCTATAAACGCAGGGACAGGAAAAACATAGGAATAGGATAGGAATGCACGTACAAAACAGAGCATTTGAAAACATAGGATTTCAGTCAACATGGGTGTTTGGTTCACATGAATTGGAAGAACACAAGAATGGAGAAACGTGGTCAAATTAAAGTCAAACCACGTGAAAATAAAAAAATAAGAATCTTATTATGCCAGTAATGCAATGAGTTCTGTTCTTCATGCATATTAATTTGAAAAGGACGTCCAAGTGAATATTAAAATTCCTACATTTTTCTTCAAAAGAGACACCAAAGGAAAAAAATCCTCCAGTTTTGCTTTGCCCACTCCTTCTAACCAAATGCATGAATAGTAGTTCCATAGCAAAGGATCCCTGAGGTATCAACATGAATGCAAAGTAACAAAGTGATGCGGCGAGTGTACAACCTCTTTGGCATAGCCTTGTGGACCTCAGCATCATTGGGTTGGACGTGGAGGATGGTGATGCTGGTGTGACTGTCGGAGGCGGGGAAGAAGATCTGAGGCCTCTGGAAATGGCATCGAGGGTACTGCTCCCGTGTGATGGACGGTTCCATTGTTGGAGCAGCTCTGGTGAGGTGTACGGCAGCGAGGCTGAAGCAGGACAAGACAGACAATGTTAATCTGAAGTGGGACTCTAATATCATCTGCAATAGATGATGTAAAATAAATCACCAAAAAGTGCTAGATGTAGAACGCATCAGCCGCGCCACGGCCGCTCCGACAGATGTTGTAAGTACTGTTCACTCTGAACTTAACTGAAGAAACTGAACTTTACAGTCGCAACTGAATTTTACTGTCAAAACTGATTGAACTAGTAGCAGAGCATTGCAATAGATGTTTAGGGCATTCGAGCACTAGCAGCAGAGAAGCAGTGATCTAAATCAGCAGACGCTCGAGTAGGGAATGCACTAGCAGAGAGCAAGTCATGCAGTAGCATCATGAGCGAGTGCTAAAGCAGCAACTCCTGTAGCTGCTGGAGGTCGTGTAGCAGCAGCAGTAGCGCAAGCGAGAGCAAGAGCAGAGCAGCAGCACAAACGAAAGCAAGAGCAGTGCAGCAGCGCAACCGATAGCAAGAACAGATCCGCAGCACGAGCGAGAGCCGGAGTAGATGCAGCTAGTGCCGGTGTGGAAGTCGCCGCTGAGGAAGCAACGACATGGGGGAGAGACGTCGTGGATGATGTGCCAGTTATGGCACCGTCGATGGAGACCCGCCATGGCTGCTCGGTATCGAGCACCGGCAGCCCATGAGATCGAATAAAAGATAAAATGCAGCGGTGAGTGCAGAACCTCCTTGGTGGCGCCGAGTTGGCCTCGGCTTCATTAGAGGAATTGGTGAGGGTGCTGTAGTTCCGGTGGGGCAGGTCAAGACAACACTGTGGGGATTGAGGTGGCATGATAGATGATGTCTACTACACAACCTTCTTCTTGTAGACGTTGTTGGGCCTGCAAGTGCACAGGTTTGTAGGACAGTAGCAAATTTCCCTCAAGTGGATGACCTAAGGTTTATCAATCCGTAGGAGGCGTAGGATGAAGATGGTCTATCTCAAACAACCCTGCAACCAAATAACAAAGAGTCTCTTGTGTCCCCAACACACCCAATACAATGGCAAATTGTATAGGTGCACTAGTTCAGCGAAGAGATGGTGATACAAGTGCAATATAGATGGTAGATAAAGGTATTTGTAATCTGAAATTATAAAAACAGCAAGGTAACTAATGACAAAAGTGAATGTAAACGGTATTGCAATGGTAGGAAACAAGGCCTGGGGTTCATACTTTCACTAGTGCAAGTTCTCTCAACAATAATAACATAGATAGATCATATAACAATCCCTCAACATGCAACAAAGAGTCACTCCAAAGACACTAATAGTGGAGAACGAACGAAGAGATTATGGTAGGGTACGAAACCACCTCAAAGTTATTCTTTTGGATCAATCTATTCAAGAGTTCGTACTAGAATAACACCTTAAGACACAAATCAACCAAAACCCTAATGTCACCTAGATACTCCATTGTCACCTCAAGTATCCGTGGGCATGATTATACGATATTCATCACAAATCTCATATTCATCTATTCAACCATCACAAAGTACTTCAAAGAGTGTCCCAAAGTTTCTACCGGAGAGTCAAGAACGTGTGCTAACCCCTATGCATAGGTTCATGGGCGGAACCCGCAAGTTGGTCACCAAAACATACATCAAGAGGCACATGATATCCCATTGTCACCACAGATAAGCACGGCAATACATACATCAAGTGTTCTCATAAAAGACTCAATCCGATAAGATAACTTCAAAGGGGAAACTCAATTCATCACAAGAGAGTAGAGGGGGAGAAACATCATAAGATCCAACTACAATAGCAAAGCTCGGGATACATCAAGATCGTGCCATAGAGGGAACACGAGAGAGAACACGAGAGAGAGAGAGAGATCAAAACACATAGCTACTGGTACATACCCTCACCCTCGAGGGTGAACTACTCCCTCCTCGTCATGGATAGCACCGGGGTGATGAAGATGGCCACCGGTGAAGGATCCCCGCTCCGACAAGGTGCCGGGAAGGGCTTCCGAGAGGTTTTTGGTGGCTACAGAGGCTTGCGGCGGTGGAACTCCCAATCTTTCTTGATATTCGATGGTTTTAGGGTACGTAGGCTTATATAGGCGAAAGAAGTCGGTCGGGGGGTGCTCGAGGGGTCCACGAGACAGGGGGCCATGCCCTGTAGGGGGGGCTATCTCCTGGGCTCCTCGAGGATCTCCTGACTTGATCTCCAAGCCTCCAGGATGATAATCTTCCAAAATATCACGATGCCGAAGGTTTCATTCCGTTTGGACTCCGTTTGATATTCCTTTTCTTCAAAATACTGAAACATGCAATAAAACAACAATATGGACTGGGCCTCCGGTTAATAGGCTAGTCCAAAAAGTAATATAAAAGTGTATAATAAAGCCCATAATCATTCAAAACATATAATATAATAGCATGAATGCTTCATAAATTATAGATACGTTGGAGACGTATCAAGCATCCCCGAGCTTAATTCCTACTCCTCCTTGAGTAGGTAAATGATAAAAGAAAGAATTTATGAAGTGTGAATGCTAGAGGTGCACAAGTTTGATCAATGATAATTTCAGTCACCTTTTCTAGCATGATAATATGTCATAACAATAGTTCATCTCATAAAACTTTTCACGATAACGTAACAAGCAATTCACATGTTGAAACATAGACCATAAACTTCTTGAAAACTAGCAAACTTCATTCTTAGTCATCAAAACAATTGCAATTCATCTTACTTTCAGGAAGAGTCTATGTCAGAGCTTTGATTTAGCAAACTTCACATACTCAACTATCATATAGTCTTCTACAATTGCTAACACTCACGCAATACTTGTGGTTATGAAGTTTTAATCAGACACAGAGAAAGATTGGGGCTTATAATGTTGCCTCCAAATGTATTCACCTTTGGGTGATGTCAACAATAATAGTTCATGCTAATGTACATCCAATTTGGATATATATATCAGGATCACCCCACCACAAAGTGCTTGCCAAAGGATAAAATGAAAAAGGGAAAGGTGAAGATCACCTTGACTCTTGCATAAAGTAAAAGACATAAAGTAAAAGATAGGCCCTTCGCAGAGGGAAGCAGAGGTTGTCATGCGCTTTTAGAGTTGGATACACAAAATCTTAATGCGAAAGAACGTCACTTTATATTGCCCCTTGTATATGGACCTTTATTATGCAGTCAGTCGCTTTTATTACTTCCATAACAAGTTCGTACAAAGCTTATTTTCTCCACACTAATAAGTCATGCATATTTAGAGAGCAATTTTTATTGCTTGCACCAATGACAACTTACTGGAAGGATCTTACTCAATCCATAGGTAGGTATGGTGAACTCTCATGGCAAAAACTGGGTTTAAGGATATTTGGAAGCACAAGTAGTATCTCTACTTGGTGCTAGGAATTTTTGGCTAGCATGAGGGGGAAAGGCAAGCTCAACATGTTTGAATGATCCATAACAATATATTTTAACTGAGATGCGAGAAAACACAACCCATTACGTTGTCTTCCTTGTCCAACATCAACTCTTTAGCATGTCATACTTAATGAGTGCTCACAATTATAAAAGATGTCTATGATAATATATTTATATGTGAAATCTCCCTTCCTTCAATATTCTTTCATGAATTGTTCAAATGACCAATACAATGCTTGCTAACCGTCAATAAATTTACAGCCTCTACTTCTTAGATGTGAAGTCATTACTGTTGGGGAACATAGTAATTTCAAAAAATTTCCTACGTACACGCAAGATCATGGTGATGGCATAGCAACGAGAGGAGAGAGTGTCGTCCACGTACCCTCGTAGACCGTAAGCGGAAGCGTTATGACAACGCGGTTGATGTAGTCGTACGTCTTCACGATCCGACCGATCCAAGTACCGAACGTACGGCACCTCCGAGTTCAGCACACGTTCAGCTCGATGACGATCCCCGGGCTCCGATCCAGCAAAGCTTCAGGGATGAGTTCCGTCAGCACGACGGCGTGGTGACGATGATGATGCTCTACCGGTGCAGGGCTTCGCCTAAACTCCGCGATGATATGACCGAGGTGGAATGAGGTGGAGGGGGGCACCGCACACGCCTAAGGAACGATCCGTAGATCAACTTGTGTGTCTATGGGGTGCCCCCCGCCCCCGTATATAAAGGAGCCAGGGGGAGGAGGCGGCCGGCCAAGGAGGGCGCGCAAAGGGGGGAGTCCTACTCCCACCGGGAGTAGGACTCCCTTCTTTCCTAGCTGGAATAGGAGAAGGGGGGAAAGAGGAGGAAGAGGGGAAGAAAAGGGGGGCGCCGCCCCCTTCCCTTGTCCTATTCGGACTAGGAAGGGGAGGGGCACGCGGCCCCCTCCTGCCTCCTTCCCTCTTCTCCCTCGAGGCCCATGTAGGCCCAATAACCCCCCGGGGGGTTCCGGTAACCTCCCGGTACTCCGGTAAAATGCCGATTTCACCCGGAACGATTCCGATGTCCAAATATAGGCTTCCAATATATCGATCTTTATGTCTCGACCATTTCGAGACTCCTCATTATGTCCGTGATCACATCCGGGACTCCGAACAAACTTCGGTACATCAAAACTTATAAACTCATAATAAAACTGTCATCGTAACGTTAAGCATGCGGACCCTACGGGTTCGAGAACTATGTAGACATGACCTATAACTATTCTCGGTCAATAACCAATAGCGGAACCTGGATGCCCATATTGGTTCCTACATATTCTACGAAGATCTTTATCGGTCAAACCGCATAACAACATACGTTGTTCCCTTTGTCATCGGTATGTTACTTGCCCGAGATTTGATCGTCGGTATCCAATACCTAGTTCAATCTCGTTACCGGCAAGTCTCTTTACTCGTTCCATAATGCATCATTACGTAACCAACTCATTTGGTCACATTGCTTGCAAGGCTTACAAAGATGTGCATTACCGAGAGGGCCCAGAGATACCTCTCCGACAATCGGAGTGACAAAACCTAATCTCGAAATACGCCAACTCAACATGTACCTTCAGAGACACCTGTAGTACTCCTTTATAATCACCCAGTTACGTTGTGACGTTTGGTAGCACCCAAAGTGTTCCTCCGGTAAACGGGAGTTGCATAATCTCATAGTTACAGGAACATGTATAAGTTATGAAGAAAGCAATAGCAACATACTAAACGATCAAGTGCTAGGCTAACAGAATGGGTCATGTCAATCACATCATTCTCCTAATGATGTGATCCCATTAATCAAATGACAACACATGTCTATGGTTAGGAAACATAACCATCTTTGATTAATGAGCTAGTCAAGTAGAGGCATACTAGTGACACTATGTTTGTCTATGTATTCACACATGTATTATGTTTCCGGTTAATACAATTCTAGCATGAATAATAAACATTTATCATGATATAAGGAAATAAATAATAACTTTATTATTGCCTCTAGGGCATATTTCCTTCAGTCTCCCACTTGCACTAGAGTCAATAATCTAGTTCACATCATCATGTGATTCAACACCAATATTCACATCTCTATGTGATTAACACCCATAGTTCACATCGTCATGTGATCAACACCCAAAGGGTTTACTAGAGTCAATAATCTAGTTCACATCGCTATGTGATTAACACCCAAAATAGTACTAAGGTATGATCATGTTTTGCTCGTGAGAGGAGTTTAGTCAACGGGTCTGTCACATTCAGAGCTGTATGTATTTTGCAAATATTCTATGTCTACAATGCTCTGCACGGAGCTACTCTAGCTAATTGCTCCCACTTTCAATATGTATCCAGATTGAGACTTAGAGTCATCTGGATCAGTGTAAAAGTTTGCACCGATGTAACTTTTACGACGAATTCTTTTATCACCTCCATAATCGAGAAACATCTCTGTCGGGGGAAACTGACCCACGAACACCTATGCGGCCGGCGGACCGGGCCCCTTTCGGTTCGGTGGGGGGCGGAGGTTGCACGAAGAGCAGATCGAGGCGAAGCACACAAGCGGTTTACCCAGCTTCGGAGCTCTCCGGAGAGATAACACTCCTACTGCTGCTTGTCTGGTTGTATTATCTGGTTTTCTTGCTCTCGAGCGAGAGAGTGATGTGTTTTCTGGGCTACGAATGGATCAAAGCCGACTGTCTGAGGCTTCGAACCGAACGAACCGAACCCCCTCTACGTTGCGCATGGGCCTCCTTTTATACGCTAAAGGGGTCACCGACAGGTGGCAACGCAGAGGAGGGTAAAAACGTAAAAAGCGAGGTAGTTGATATAGTTGCTTGTACAGTGCACCCTACCTAACCCTGACGGCAGGGGACAAGGGCATTAAATGCCCGTCTGAGTCCCCCGAACAGTGCAGAAAAGGACCATTAGGGGCGCCACCGTTCGCCATGATGGCGATCTTGTCAGCTTCGCATGCCGCCGCGCACCGCTGGCTGCACAGCCTCCTGCCACGCGCGCCCGGAGAGGCCCCCAGAGCGACACGTTGGTGGATGCGCTGGAGCGTGGATGCAGAGTGGCCGCCTGTCGCGGCAAGTGCCTTGCCGGTGTCGTTATCTTCGCCGGGCCCAGAAGCTCGTTGCTCACCGGGCCTCGGTGTACCTTGTTTAGTCTTCCCGGCAAGCTCCTCTTGCCGGGGCCTTGCTGCCTTTCCGGAGCGCGTGGCGCTTCGCGGCAAGTTCCTTGGAGCGCCTTGGTTGGCCTTCCCGGCAAGCTCCTCTTGCCGGGGTCTTGTCTCCTTGGCTTAATACTTTGTTCTTGGATGGCTCCAAGGGAACCTTGGGGGATCTTGGCATTCGCCCGGCAAGCCTTTGCCGTGGGGGGGGGGGCTGCAACTGCCCGTGCACAAGTTCGGGGTACTAGGGTACCCCTATTCTAGTACACCGACAATCTCCTTAGTCCTCACTAAGGATATTCTTGACCGCTGTCCAGTGATCTACTATTAGATCAAAATTGTATTCCTTTGCCAAACACAGAGCAAGGTATACAATAGGTCTGGTTCACAGCATAGCATACTTTATAGAACCTATGACTGAGGCATAGGGAATGACTTTTCATTCTCTTTCTATTTTCTGCCATGGTCGGGTTTTTGAGTCTTACTCAACTTCACACCTTGCAACACAGGCAAGAACTCTTTCTTTGACTGTTCCATTTTGAACTACTTCAAAAAAATTATCAAGGTATGTACTCATTGAAAAACTTATCAAGCGTCTTGATCTATCTATATAGATCTTGATGCTCAATGTGTAAGCAGCTTCAACCGCGCCTTATGGGAAAAACTTACGAAGATGTTCTATGTTCCAGGAGTTGCTCACCGGAACGCCATCTTCAGTCTCAAGGCGGACAGCGCCAGGCCTTGTGACTCGTCTCACCCGATAAGGGCCTTCCCACTTTGGCGTCAACTTGTTGGAATTCTTGGTGGACTGAACGCGCCGAAGAACAAGGTCGCCTTCCTCGAAGCTTCTGGCTTTAACTTTGTGGCTATGATGGCGGCGCAAAGCTTGCTGGTATCGAGCAGCTCATACAACAGCCTGAAGACGATCTTCCTCAAGGAGCAGCGCGTCGTCTTGCCGCAGCTGTTCTTGCTCGAGCTCATCATAAGCGAGCACTCGAGGTGATCCGTATACGAGTTCCGTGGGGAGAACTGCCTCTGCTCCATAGACTAGAGCGAAAGGTGTCTGGCCAGTGGCTCGATTTGGCGTCGTTCTGATCGACCAAAGAACCACCGGCAGCTCCTCGATCCAGTTCCTTCCGCATCTGTGCAGCCTGTCGAAAGTTCTGGTCTTGAGCCCGCGCAGCACTTCAGCATTTGCCCTCTCTGCTTGACCGTTGCTTCTCGGATGAGCAACAGAAGCGAAGCAGACCTTGGCGCCAAGGTCTTGGACGTACTGCATGAAGGTGCAGCTCGTGAATTGCGTGCCGTTGTCGGTAATGATCCTGTTAGGGATCCCGAAACGGCAAACAATCGACCTGAAGAACTTGACTGCTGACTGTGCTGTCACCTTCCTCACTGGCTGCACTTCCGGCCACTTAGTGAACTTGTCGATTGCGACGTACAAGTACTCAAAGCCCCCGACAGCTCGGGGGAAGGGGCCGAGGATATCGAGCCCCCAGACCGAAAATGGCCAGGATAAAGGGATTGTCTGGAGAGCTTGAGCTGGCTGGTGTATCTGTTTGGAGTGGAACTGGCACGCTTCACACTTGGTTACTTGTGCAGTTGCATCCTGGAGGGCTGTCGGCCAAAAGAAACCTTGCCGGAAAGCTTTGCCGGCAAGTGCTCTTGTGCCTATGTGGTGGCCACATATTCCTCCATGTATCTCTGCCAACAGCTTTTGTCCATCTTCCCGGCGAATACACTTCAATTTCACACCGTTGAGTCTTCTTCTGTACAGTATGCTATCGAAAGACTGGTACATACTTGACTGCCGGGCTACTCTTTCCGCTTCTTCTTGTTCTTCGAGAAGTTCTCCTGTCTGAAGGAAGTGGACAATCTGCTGTGCCCATGCTGGAGCTTGCGGCTCGACAACAAGGACTAAAGGCACATCTGCTGCTGCGGGAACATCCGCTTCCACGGCAAGGACTTGTGGTCCTGTCGGAGCTTGATGTTCCCCGGCAAGCTTGCCGGAGCAAAACTCGTCAGGAGCGTCTGCTTCAACGGTACAAACCATAAGGCTTGCCGGAGCAGACTGCCCCTCAGCATCCTTGGTGTTGATCTTGGGGACTTTCTTGGCGGCGGCTTTGGGGAGCTCTGCCGGAAAGTAGTCGTTGAAAACCAACTTCCTCTTCTTGCTTTGTCCAGTTGATGGTGTTACGGATGGTTGAGTCAACTTAAGCACAAAGATCCCTGGTTCCAGAGGTAACTTTAGTGCGGCGCACTTTGACAGGCTGTCAGCAATATCATTCTGAGCTCTTGGGATATGCTCCATTTGTAGGCCGTCAAAGTGCTCTTCTAGCTTCCTCACTTCATCGACATATGCTTCCATCAATGGACTCTGGTAGTTCTTGTTCACTTGTCGGACGACAAGCTGTGAGTCACCCCTGACAATGAGCTTCTTAATCCCAAGGTCTGCTGCGATTCTGAGACCGGCAAGCAATCCTTCATACTCTGCAGTATTGTTGGTTGCTTGCTCTTTGGGAAAGTGCATCTGGACTACGTACTTGAGGTGCTCTCAGGTGGGTGCGACAAGCAGCACGCCTGCACCGGCGCCTTGCAGCGAGAAGGCACCATCAAAGTACATCAGCCACTCTTTGCTTGCCTCTTTGACGGGGATGCTTGTTTCTGAAATTTCTTCATCTGGGGTTGGCGTCCACTCTGCTATGAACTCTGCCAATGCTCTGCTTTGGATAGTTGAGGTGCTCTCAAACTTGAGGCCAAAGCTTGACAGTTCCAGCGCCCACTCGACAATCCTGCCCGTTGCTTCTGGATTTTGCAGTATCCTCTTCAGCGGAAAGCGAGTGACGACTGTGATCTCATGTGCTTGGAAGTAATGGCGCAGCTTTCTCGAGGCCATGAGGAGGCCGAAAAGCAACTTCTGCACACCAGAGTACCTTGATCTAGCCCCCTGCAGAAGGGAACTGACAAAGTAAACTGGGCGCTGCACCATTCTCCTTGGCATCTTATCATGCTCCTGCGCAAACTCATGTTTGTCGGGACCAGAGCTTGTCGGCGAAGCCCCCTGCTTGTCGCTGGATGGATCTGCCGTGGTTGCTGGCTCATCATCCGCCTCCCTCTCCGCCACTAACGCAGCACTAACCACTTGATTGGTTGCCGCTATATACAGCAGCAACTTCTCTTGCGGCTTAGGTGCGACAAGTGTTGGAGTGGAGGACAGGTATCTCTTCAAGTCCTGCAGCGCAGCCTCCGCTTCCGGAGTCCATTTCATTGGACCTGCCTTTTTCAAAATTTTGAAAAATGGCAGGGCGCGCTCAGCAAATCTAGAGATAAACCTGCTGAGAGCAGCCACGCAACCGGCAAGCCTTCGTACATCCTTGACGCGCTTTGGTGCTTCGATCTGCTCGATGGCTTTGATCTTGTCGGGATTGGCTTCAATTCCCCGCTGAGACACGAAGAACCCGAGAAGCTTGCCGGAAGGGACTCCAAACACGCACTTCTCGGGGTTAAGCTTGAGGTTGATCTTGCGCAGATTTGCAAATGTCTCGTCTAAATCTTGAATCAGGGTCGCCTTGTTCTTGCTCTTGACCACTATGTCATCCATGTAAGCTTCCACATTTCTGTGTATTTGTGGCTCAAAAGCATGGTGGACTACCCTTGCGAATGTTGAACCAGCATTCTTCAAACCGAAAGGCATCCGTACGAAGCAGTACGTGCCACACGGGGTGATAAATGCGGTTTTCTCTTCATCTTCTTCTGCCATGAAGATCTGATGGTATCCTGAGTATGCATCAAGAAATGAAAGCAAATCACATCCGGCTGTGGAGTCAACAATCTGGTCAATACGCGGCAAGGGAAATGGGTCTTTGGGACAAGCTTTATTAACATCAGTGAAGTCAATACAAAGTCTCCATTTCCCGTTAGCTTTGCGCACAACAACAGGATTGGCCAACCACGTGGGATGGAGTACTCCTCTGACAAGGCCTGCTGCTTCCAACTTCTTGATTTCTTCTGCGATGAATTCTTGGCGCTCTACTGCCTGCTTCCTGACTCTCTGCTTGACGGGCCGCGCATGAGGACAGACGGCAAGGTGGTGCTCAATTACTTTCCTGGGAACACCGGGGATATCAGACGGTTGCCACGCAAACACGTCGACATTCGCCCGCAGGAAAGCAACGAGCGCGCTTTCCTATTTGGGGTCAAGAGTGGCGCTGATGGTGAAGGTACCACCAGTGCCATCCTCCTTGGCGGACACCTTCTTAGTCTCAGGTGGAGCTGCCATTGCCTTCTTACACTTGCCGGTGGAGCTCGATGGTGCGTCCTTGACGGTAGCGCAGCAGTCCGAAGAGGTGCGCTTGCCGGAGTGGGCATCAGAGCTCTTGCCGGACCTGGTCTTCTTCTTCCCCCCGGGAGCTTCAGCGGCAAGTGTCCTCCGTTCTGCTGCAGCTGCTGCTTCCCGGTAGATCTTGTCGGCACAGATAAGAGCATCCTTCTTGTCGCCAGGGACAGAGATGACACTTATTGGGCCTGGCATTTTCAGTACGTTGTACGCATAGTGAGAGGCTGCCATGAACTTGGCGAGTGCCGGACGGCCAAGGATTCCATTGTAAGGTAATGGAAAGTCGGCAACGTCAAACGTGACCCTCTCAGTCCTGAAGTTCAGCTCACTGCCAAATGTTACCGGCAACGTGATCTTTCCCTTTGGCTTGCTCCTTCCCGGGTTGATTCCTTGAAATGTGCCGGTCTCTTCGAGCTCGCTGTCAGGGATCTGGAGCTTCTGGAGCACCACGGAGGAGATCAGGTTCAAGCCGGCCCCGCCGTCAACTAGCATCTTAGTGACCTTGAGGTTGCGGATTGTTGGTGAAACCAACATCGGCAAGCACCCGACCGCAGTTATGCGATCCGGGTGGTCCTCAATATCAAAGATGATAGGCGTGCCGGACCATTTCAGAGGCTTGCATGACTCGATGGGTGGTTCTGCTGCATTAACTTCCCGCACCCACTGCTTGAGCTGGCGGTGTGAGGCATGCAGAGAAGCACCACCGTCAACGCACAGGACCTCTGTGGCTTTCTGGAACTCCTGCTCATCAGTCTCCTCATCATCCATATCTTCATCGTCGCCGTCATCTTCATCCTTGTCGCGGCCGCGAGGAGGTCTGTCTCCTTGCCGCTGCTTGGCCTTGCCGCGGCATCCTCCTCGGCCGGGACATTTCTTGCCGGATCCACCAGCTCCTTCCTGGGCCTTCTCCTTGTCGCGCCGCTCGTATTCAGCTTTCTGTTGCTCAACAAGCTGCTCGACTCTCTTACAGTTCTGAAGATCATGGCCCTTGGTGCGGTGAATCTTGCAATACTGCTTGTTGGTGCCGTCCTGCTTGTCGGCGACCGCCACCTCCGCGGCAACCTCCTTGCCGGAGTCACCAGCTTTGGCTTCCTTGGCGCCACCACCGTTGCCGGACTGCTCAACAACTAGCACTTCTTTGCCTTTCCTCCTTCTGTTGTTCCGCCGCCGGTTTTTCCTTGTCGGGGCAGCATCTTCACTGTCAGATCCTCCCGCTCCTATATTTTCTCCGGGGAGTCTCCTCCCTTCCTCAGCACGCGCACACTTGTCGGCCAGTGCATATAACTCACTGACGTCCCTGATCTTGCACATCGCCATTTCCTCCCGCATCCTGCGGTTCCGCACGTTCTGATGGAACGCGCTGATCACCGCGGCAGGGTGGACGTCTGGGATGTTGTGCTGCACACTACTGAATCTCTGAATGTACTTGCGCAGGGGCTCTCCTTCCTTCTGGGCGAGCAGATGAAGATCACTCTCCTGGCCATGAGGCTTGTGTCCGCCGGTAAAGGCGCCGACAAACTGATGGCACAGATCAGCCCAAGAGGATATGGAGTTGTCCGGCAAGTGCATGAGCCAGGATCTGACGTTGGGCTTGAGCACCAGCGGGAAGTAGTTGGCAAGGATCTTGTCATCTCGTCCCCCGGCAGCTTGCACCGCAATGGTGTAGATGCTGAGGAACTCTGACGGATGCGTCTTGCCGTCGTACTTCTCCGGTACGTCTGGCTTGAAGTTCTTTGTACTGGGCCACTGGACTTGCCGCAGCTCACGAGTGAACGCAGGACAACCTACCGCGTACGGCAGATCGCCTGGTTCCCCTGGCGCATGCATGTCAACAGAGGGCCCAGCGCGCTTGTCGGATTGACGTCGCGCTTCTCTTCGGCGCTCGATGCGGGTTCGAGCGTCTTCTTGTTGTCGATCATGAAGAACTTGGCGCTGATCGCGACGAGCTCGTGGATCCGACGATGCAGTGGAGTCGCTGTCGAGGTGGATCCGGCGAGTCGGCGATCTTGGCCTTCGGGGCGGTGATTGCATGGTAGTTGCACCTCCGCCCGTTTCGCCGTCACCGGCTCGCGTCTGGCGGTCCTGCCGCGGCGGCGACACGCTCGGCCGCCATGGAGTGTCGCCGTTGGCGTAGCCGATGACACTCTGGATGGTGGCCCTCCATTCGTCGATCTTGTCCGACGTCGGAGGGTAATCTAGGAGAAGTTGAGCTCGCGCCAAAGCTTCTGCTGGGGTGGTGGGTGGCAATGGCGGACGGCGCGAGGAGCGGGACGTGCTCGAACTTCTAACTATGTTAGAAGGAGCAGTACCCCGTCCAGGCGACCGTGCCCCGCTCGTGCCAGCATGCTGGCATGCATGCTGGTCTTGAGTGCCCCGAGATCCACCAGCTTGGCCTTGGTCTAACATGCGCATGGTGCTGCGAGCGCCATGGTGCTGTTGATCTTGCGCCTCCTGAGAGTGGCGCGGAACATGTACAGTCGCCGAGGTTTGTGCAGCCTTGTCCTTGGACTTGGCAGCACTGTGAGCACCCTCATCGACGGCTGTTCTTCCGCCGGCGTCCACTCCACCACCCGTTTGCTCCAACGATGGCGGAGACGATGTGGACGGAGCGGCTGCCGCCGAAGTCTTCTTCTTCGGTGGCATGTTGATGAAGGGAATGAAGATCTAGCTCGTGTGAACACCGGATCAGGTTCACACAATCTCGACGCCCCCCTACCTGGCGCGCCAAAGATGTCAGGGGAAACTGACCCACGAACACCTATGGGGCCGGCGGACCGGGCCCCTTTCGGTTCGGTGGGGGGCGGAGGTTGCACGAAGAGCAGATCGAGGCGAAGCACACGAGCGGTTTACCCAGCTTCGGAGCTCTCCGGAGAGATAACACTCCTACTGCTGCTTGTCTGGTTGTATTATCTGGTGTTCTTGCTCTCGAGCGAGAGAGTGATGTGTTTTCTGGGCTACGAATGGATCAAAGCCGACTGTCTGAGGCTTCAAACCAAACGAACCGAACCCCCTCTACGTTGCGCATGGGCCTCCTTTTATACGCTAAAGGGGTCACCGACAGGTGGCAACGCAGAGGAGGGTAAAAACGTAAAAAGCGAGGTAGTTGATACAGCTGCTTGTACAGTGCACCCTACCTAACCCTGACGGCAGGGGACAAGGGCATTAAATGCCCGTCTGAGTCCCCCGAACAGTGCAGAAAAGGACCGTTAGGGGCGCCACCGTTCGCCACAATGGCGATCTTGTCAGCTTCGCATGCCGCCGCGCACCGCTAGCTGCACAGCCTCCTGCCACGCGCGCCCGGAGAGGCCCCCAGAGCGACACGTTGGTGGATGCGCTGGAGCGTGGACACAGAGTGGCTGCCTGTCACGGCGAGTGCCTTGCCGCTGTCGTTATCTTCGCCGGGCCCAGAAGCTCGTTGTTCACCGGGCCTCGGTGTACCTTGTTTAGTCTTCCCGGCAAGCTCCTCTTGCCGGGGCCTTGCTGCCTTGCCGGAGCGCGTGGCGCGTCGCGGCAAGTTCCTTGGAGCGCCTTGGTTGGCCTTCCCGGCAAGCTCCTCTTGCCGGGGTCTTGTCTCCTTGGCTTAATACTTTGTTCTTGGAAGGCTCCAAGGGAACCTTGGGGGATCTTGGCGTTCGCCCGGCAAGCCTTTGCCGCGGGGGGGGGGGGGCTGCAACTGCCCATGCACAAGTTCGGGGTACTAGGGTACCCCTATTCTAGTACACCGACAATCTCCTTAGTCCTCACTAAGGATATTCTTGACCGCTGTCCAGTGATCTACTATTAGATCAAAATTGTATTCCTTTGCCAAACACAGAGCAAGGTATACAATAGGTCTGGTTCACAGCATAGCATACTTTATAGAACCTATGACTGAGGCATAGGGAATGACTTTTCATTCTCTTTCTATTTTCTGCCATGGTCGGGTTTTTGAGTCTTACTCAACTTCACACCTTGCAACACAGGCAAGAACTCTTTCTTTGACTGTTCCATTTTGAACTACTTCAAAAAATTTATCAAGGTATGTACTCATTGAAAAACTTATCAAGCGTCTTGATCTATCTATATAGATCTTGATGCTCAATGTGTAAGCAGCTTCACCGAGGTCTTTCTTTGAAAAAACTCCTTTCAAACACTCCTTTATGCTTTCCAGAAAATTCTACATCATTTCCAATTAATAATATGTCATTCACATATACTTATCAGAAATGTTGTAGTGCTCCCACTCACTTTCTTGTAAATACAGTTCTTTCCAAAAGTCTGTATAAAACCAAATGCTTTGATCAACTCATCAAAACGTATATTCCAACTCCGAGATGCTTGCACCAGTCCATTGATGGATTGCTGGAGCTTGCACACTTTGTTAGCATCTTTAGGATTGACAAAAACTTTCTGGTTGCATCATATACAACTCTTCTTTAATAAATCCATTAAGGAATGCAGTTTTGACATCCATTTGCCAGATTTCATAAAATGTGGCAATTGCTAACATGATTCAGTTAGACTTAAGCTTCGATACGAGTGAGAAAATCTTATCGTATTCAACACCTTGAACTTGTTGAAAACATTTCGCAAAAAGTCAAGCTTAGTAGATAGTAACACTACTATCAGTGTCCGTTTTCCTCTTGAAGATCCATTTATTTAACATGGCTTGCTGATCATTGAGCAAGTCAATCAAAGTCCGTACTTTGTTCTCATACATGGATCATATCTCAGATTTTATGGCCTCATGCCATTTCGCGGAATCTGGGCTCATCATCGCTTCCTCATAGTTTGTAGGTTCATCATGGTCTAGTAACATGACTTCCAGAACATGATTGCCGTACCACTCTGGTGCGGATCTTACTCTGGAAGACCTACGAGGTTTGGTAGCAACTTGATCTGAAGTTTCATGATCATCATCATTAACTTCCTCACTAATTGGTGTAGGAATCACTGGAACTGATTTCTGTGATGAACTACTTTCCAATAAGGGAGAAGGTACAATTACCTTATCAAGTTCTACTTTCCTCCCACTCACTTATTTCGAGAGAAACTTCTTCTCTAGAAAGGATCCATCTTAGCAACGAATAACTTGCCTTCGGATCTGTGATAGAAGGTGTACCCAATAGTTACCTTTGGGTATTCTTATGAAGACACACTTCTCCAATTTGGGTTCGAGCTTATCTGGTTGAAGTTTCTTCACATAAGCATCGCAGCCCCAAACTTTAAGAAACGACAACTTTGGTTTCTTGCCAAACCACAGTTCATAAGGCGTCGTCTCAACGGATTTTGATGGTGCCCTATTTAAAGTGAATGCATATGTCTCTAATGCATAACCCCAAAACGATAGTGGTAAACCGATAAGAGACATCATAGATCGCACCATATCTAGTAAAGTACGATTACAACGTCCGGACACACCATTACATTGTGGTGTTCCAGATGGCGTGAGTTGCGAAACTATTTCACATTGTTTCAAATGAATACCAAACTCATAACTCAAATATTCGTCTCCACGATCAGATCGTAGAAACTTTATTTTTCTTGTTACGATGATTTTTCCACTTCACTCTGAAATTCTTTGAACTTTTCAACTATTTCAGACTTATGTTTCATCAAGAAGATATACCCATATCTGCTCAATTCATTTGTGAAGGTTAGAAAATAACGATACTTGCCACGAGCCTTAACACTCATCAGATCACATACATCGGTATGTATTATTTCCAATAAGTCAGTAGCTCGTTCCATTGTTCTAGAGAACGGAGTTTTAGTCATCTTGCCCAAAAGGCACGGTTCACAAGCATCAAATGATTCATAACCAAGTGATTCCGAAAATCCATCTTTACGGAACTTCTTCATGCGCTTTACACCGATATGACCCAAATGGCAGTGCCACAAATAAGTTGCACTATCATTATTAACTTTGCATCTTTTGGCATCAATATTATGAATATGTGTATCACTACGATTGAGATCCAACAAACTATTTTCATTGGGTGTATGACCATCAAAGGTTTTATTCATTTAAACAGAACAACAATTATTCTCTGATTTTAAATGAATAACCGTATAGCAATAAACATGATCAAATCATATTCATGCTCAACGCAAACGCCAAATAACATTTATTTAGGTTCAACACTAATCCCAAAAGTATAGGGAGTGTGCGATGATGATCATATCAATCTTGGAACCACTTCCAACACACATCATCACTTCACCCTCAACTAGTTTCTGTTTATTCTGTAACTCCTGTTTTGAGTTACTAATCTTAGCAACCGAACAAGTATCAAATACTCAGGGGCTACTATAAACACTAGTAAAGTACACATCAATAACATGTATATCAAATATACCCTTGTTCACTTTGCCATCCTTCTTATCCACCAAATATTCAAGGCATTTCCGCTTCTAGTGACCCTTTCCTTTGCAGTATAATCACTCAATTTCAGGCTTTGGTCCAGCTTCGGGCTTCTTCGCGGGAGTGACAACTTGCTTGCCATTCTACTTGAAGTTCCCCTTTCTTTCCCTTTGCCCTTTTCTTGAAACTAGTGTTCTTGCCAATCATCAACACTTGATGCTCTTTCTTGATTTCTACCTTCGTCGATTTCAGCATCACGAAGAGCTCGGGAATCGTTTTCGTCATCCCTTGCATTATAGTTCATCACGAAGTTCTACTAACTTGGTGGTGGTGACTAGAGAATTCTTTCAATCACTATCTTATCTGGAAGATTAACTCCCACTTGATTCAAGCGATTGTAGTACCCAGACAATCTGAGCACATGCTCACTAGTTGAGCGATTCTCCTCCATCTTTTAGCTATAGAACTTGTTGGAGACTTCATATCTCTCAACTCGGGTATATGCTTGAAATATTAACTTCAATTCCTGGAACATCTCATATGGTCCATGACATTCAAAACATTTTTGAAGTACCGATTCTAAGCCATAAAGCATGGTGCACAAAACTATCAAGTAGTCATCATATTGAGCTAGCCAAACGTTCATAACATCTGCATCTGCTCCTGCAATAGGTCTGTCACCTAGCGGTGCATTAAGGACATAATTCTTCTGTGCAGCAATGAGGATAAACCTCAGATCACGGATCCAATCCGCATCATTGCTACTAACATCTTTCAACACAATTTTCTCTAGGAACATATAGAAATAAACATATGAAAGCAACAACGCAAGTTATTGATCTACAACATAATTTGCAAAATACTACCATGACTAAGTTCATGATAAACTAAAGTTCAATTAATCATATTACTTAAGAACTCCCACTTAGACAGACATCTCTCTAGTCATCTAAGTGATTACGTGATCCAAATCAACTAAACCATGTCCGATCATCACGTGAGATGGAGTAGTTTCAATGGTGAACATCACTATGTTGATCATATCTACTATATGATTCATGTTCGACCTTTCGGTCTCCATGTTCTGAGGCCATATTTGTATATGCTAGGCTCCTCAAGTTTAACCTGAGTATTCCGCGTGTGCAACTGTTTTGCACCCGTTGTATTTGAACGTAGAGCCTATCACACCCGATCATCACGTGGTGTCTCAGCAGGAAGAACTTTCACAACGGTGCATACTCAGGGAGAACACTTCTTGATAATTAGTGAGAGATCATCTTATAATGCTACCATCAAACAAAACAGAATAAGATGTATAACAGATAAACATCATATGCAATCAAAATATGTGACATGATATGGCCATGATCATCTTGCGCCTTTTGCTCTCCATCTCCAAAGTACTGTCATGATCTCTATCGTTACCGGAACGACACCATGATCTTCGTCATCTTGATCTATATCAATGTGTCGTCACATGGTCATCTCGCCAACTATTGCTCTTGCAACTATTGCTATCGCATAGCGATAAAGTAAAGCAATTATTTGGCACTTGCATCTTATGCAACAAAGAGACAACCATAGGGCTTCTGCCAGTTGTCGATAACTTCAACAAAACATGATCATCTCATACAACAACTTATATCTCATCACGTCTTGACCATATCACATCACAACATGCCCTGCAAAAACAAGTTAGATGTCCTCTACTTTGTTGTTGCAAATTTTACGTGGCTGCTACGGGCTGAGCAAGAACCGTTCTTACCTACGCATCAAAACCACAATGATAGTTCGTCAAGTTAGTGCTGTTTTAACCTTCGCAAGGACCGGGCGTAGCCACACTCGATTCAGCTAAAGTGAGAGAGACAGACACCCGCCAGCCACCTTTAAGCACAAGTGCTCGTAACGGTGAAACCAGTCTCGCGTAAGCGTACGCGTAATGTTGGTCCGGGCCGCTTCATCTCACAATACCGCCGAACCAAAGTATGACATGCTGGTAAGCAGTATGACTTGTATCGCCCACAACTCACTTGTGTTCTTCTCGTGCATATAACATCAACGCATAAAACCTAGGCTCGGATGCCACTGTTGGGGAACGTCGTAATTTCAAAAAAATTCCTACGTACACGCAAGATCATGGTGATGGCATAGCAACAAGAGGAGAGAGTGTTGTCCACGTACCCTCGTAGACCGTAAGCGGAAGCGTTATGACAACGCGGTTGATGTAGTCGTACGTCTTCACGATCCGACCGATCCAAGTACCGAACGTACGGCACCTCCGAGTTAAGCACACGTTCAGCTCGATGACGATCCCCGGGCTCCGATCCAGCAAAGCTTCAGGGATGAGTTCCGTCAGCACAACGGCGTGGTGACGATGATGATGCTCTACCGGCGCAGGGCTTCGCCTAAACTCCGCGACGATATGACCGAGGTGGAATATGGTGGAGGGGGGCATCGCACACGGCTAAGGAACGATCCGTAGATCAACTTGTGTGTCTATGGGGTGCCCCCCGCCCCCGTATATAAAGGAGTCAGGGGGGAGGAGGCGGCCGGCCAAGGAGGGCGCGCCAAGGGGGGAGTCCTACTCCCACCGGGAGTAGGACTCCCTTCTTTCCTAGTTGGAATAGGAGAAGGGGGGAAAGAGGAGGAAGAGGGGAAGAAAAGGGGGGGCGCCGCCCCCCTTCCCTTGTCCTATTTGGACTAGGAAGGGGAGGGGCGCGCAGCCCCCTCCTGCCTCCTTCCCTCTTCTCCCTCGAGGCCCATGTAGGCCCAATAACCCCCGGGGGGTTCCGGTAACCTCCCGGTACTCCGGTAAAATGCCGATTTCACCCGGAACGATTCTGATGTCCAAATATAGGCTTCCAATATATCGATCTTTATGTCTCGACCATTTCAAGACTCCTCGTTACATCCGTGATCATATCCGGGACTCCGAACAAACTTCGGTACATCAAAACTTATAAACTCATAATAAAACTGTCATTGTAACGTTAAGCGTGCAGACCCTACGGGTTCGAGAACTATGTAGACATGACCTAGAACTATTCTCGGTCAATAACCAATAGCGGAACCTGGATGCCCATATTGGTTCCTACATATTCTACGAAGATCTTTATCGGTCAAACCGCATAACAACATACGTTGTTCCCTTTGTCATCGGTATGTTACTTGCCCGAGATTTGATCGTCGGTATCCAATACCTAGTTCAATCTCGTTACCGACAAGTCTCTTTACTCGTTCCGTAATGCATCATTCCGTAACCAACTCATTTGGTCACATTGCTTGCAAGGCTTATAAAGATGTGCATTACCGAGAGGGCCCAGAGATACCTCTCCGACAATCGGATTGACAAAACCTAATCTCGAAATACGCCAACTCAACATGTACCTTCGGAGACACCTGTAGTACTCCTTTATAATCACCCAGTTACATTGTGACGTTTGGTAGCACCCAAAGTGTTCCTCCGGTAAACGGGAGTTGCATAATCTCATAGTTACAGGAACATGTATAAGTCATGAAGGAAGCAATAGCAACATACTAAACGATCAAGTGCTAGGCTAACGGAATGGGTCATGTCAATCACATCATTCTCCTAATGATGTGATCCCATTAATCAAATGACAACACATGTCTATGGTTAGGAAACATAACCATCTTTGATTAATGAGCTAGTCAAGTAGAGGCATACTAGTGACACTATGTTTGTCTATGTATTCACACATGTATTATGTTTCCGGTTAATACAATTCTAGCATGAATAATAAACATTTATCATGATATAAGGAAATAAATAATAACTTTATTATTGCCTCTAGGGCATATTTCCTTCAATTACTCCCCATGGGATAAGCAAATGAGACATATATAATTTCAGATTTATGACATTCAACTCATTCAACCATTTACTCATAGGATATAAGTGAAGCACACGAGTAAATGAAAAGCTACTCCAAAAAGATATAAGTGAAGATCAATGAGTAGCTAAATAATTATGCAACTATGTGAAGACTCTCTCTCATTAAAGAATTTCAGATCTTGGTATTGTATTCAAACAGCAAGCAAAACAAAATAAAATTACATTGCAAGGATAGCACAACTCATGTGAAGAAGCAAAAACTTCGGTTCAACCGATACTAACCCATAGTTGTTGAAGAAGAAAGGTGGGATGCCTAATAGTGCATCCCCAAGCTTAGATGCTTGAGACTTCTTGGAATATTATCTTGGTGTGCCTTGGGCATCCCCAAGCTTGAGCTTTTGTGTCTCCTTAATTCCTCTCATATAATGGTTTCTCTTTTTATCAAAAGCTTCATCCACAACAAACCCAACAAGTACTCGTGAGATAGGTTAGTATAAACCAATGCAAAACCTTATCATTTTATACTGTAACAAATCACTGAAATTATTATTCAACATTGCATACTAAATGCCTCTGCATATTTAATACTCCTATCCTCAAATAGAATCATTAAACAAGCAAACATATGCAAACAATGCAAACATAACAGCAATCTGCCAAAACAGTACAGTCTGTAAAGAATGCAAGAGTATCAATACTTCCCTAACTCTAAAAATTATAAGATAAAATTCCCACTGTAATAAATTTATCAGAGCTCAATATCCAAAAAGATTCAACATTATACCATTCTCTGACTTTTCTAGGGAATTATTGCAACAGTGGTAAACTTTCTGTTTTCAAACAGCAACATGTATACTAGCAAAATAAGCATGGCAAAGGCTATCCTTGACATTTTTATTGAAACTAAAGATGCAAAATGTTACTCTAACTAACAGAAAGCAAAAACTAACAAAAGAAAATGACGCTCCAAGCAAAACACATATCATGTGGCGAATAAAAATATAGCTCCAAGTAAAAGTTACCGATGAACGAAGACGAAAGAGGGGATGCCTTCCGGGGCATCCCCAAGCTTAGGATCTTGGTTGTCCTTGAATATTACCTTGGGGTGCCTTGGTCATCCCCAAGCTTAGGCTCTTTCCACTCCTTATTCCATAATCCATCGAATCTTTACCCAAAACTTCAAAACTTCAACCACACAAAACTCAAAACAAAACTCGTAAGCTCCGTTAGTATAAGAAAATAAAACCACCACTTAGGTACTGTAATGAACTCATTCTTAATTCATATTGGTGTTAAACCTACTGTATTCCAACTTCTCTATGGTTCATACCCTCCGATACTACTCATAGATTCATCAAAATAAGCAAACAACACAATGAAAACAGAATCTGTCAAAAACAGAACAGTCTGTAGTAATCTGTATCAAACGTATACTCCTGGAACCCCAAAAATTATTAAATAAATTGGTGGACCTGAGTAATTTGTCTATTAATGATCTGCAAAAAGAACCAACCTAAAATCACTCTTCAGTAAAAAAATGGCAGCTAATCTGGTGAGCGCAAAAGTTTGTGTTTTTTACAGCAAGATCACATAAACTTCACCCAAGTCTTCCCAAAGGTTCTACTTGGCACTTTATTGAAACAAAAGCTATAAAACATGATTACTACAGTAGCATAATCATGTGGACACACAAAAACAGTAAAGTTAAATATTGGGTTGTCTCCCAACAAGCGCTTTTCTTTAATGCCTTTCTAGCTAGGCATGATGATGGCAATGATGCTCACATAAAAGATAAGAATTGAAACATAACGGGAGCATCATGAATCATATGACTAGCACATTTAAGCCTAACCCACTTACTATGCATAGGGGTTTTGTGAACAAACAACTTATGGGAACAATAATCAACTAGCATAGGAAGGTAAAACAAACATAGCTTCAAAATTTTAAGCACATAGAGAGGAAACTTGACATTATGGCAATTCCTACAAGAATATGTTCCTCCCTCATAATAATTTTCAGTAGCATCATGAATGAATTCAAAAATATAACCAGCACCTAAAGCATTCTTTTCATGGTCTACAAGCATTTAAAATTTACTACTCTCCACATAAGCAAAATTCTTCTCATTCGGAATAGTGAGAGTATCATAAGAGACTTGAACACTAAAAATTGTTTCCACATTAAAAGAGTAACATTCAGAAAAAGGGTAATCATAATCATGACAAGATTTGTAAATATAATCATCACTACTTTTTATAGCATAAGTTTCATCACAATAATCATCATAAGTAGCAACTTCGTTCTCATCATAATCGATTGAAACCTCTCCCAAGATAGTGGAATCACTAAATAAAGGTGACACTCTTCCAAATCCACTTTCATATTCATCACAATAAAATTCAACATCCTCCAAAATATTGGGATCATTACTTCCTAAAGTTGACACTCTTCCGAATCCACTTTCATCAATATAATCATCATAGGTACAAGGCATGCTATCATCATAACAACTTTGCATATCAAAACTTGGGATGCTAAAAATATCATCTTCATTAAACATAGCATCCCCAAGCTTGTGACAAACATTAATTTCAGCAAATATATTCTCAAATATTTCATCCTCATCAAACATAGCTTCCCCAAGCTTGGGCCCTTTCATATCATAAGCATAATCACTCTCATCGTTAAAAATATGGATAGCACCAATAGTAAAGCAATTATCATCATCACAATGAGTAGTAGGAGCAACATCATTTGGGAGGGATGCCTTTTTACCTTTTTTGCTCCTTCTTTTCTTTTTCTTCTTCACATTATGTGCGGGTTCAACCTTCCTTTTTGAGCTCCTTATTGACGAGATTGGTTGAATAGAAAGCTCCTCCTCATTGCCTGATTCATCATAAGAAATAATAGGAGGATATTGGGAAGTCTCTTCCCTTTCATTAGTATTCTCATCATCTTCTATTTGCTTTCTTTTCTTTAGGTAATTGGCAATATAAGGATTTTCAATGCAATTCTCCACACAAAATATATAAATCTTCTCTAGATCAATATCAAGGAATTTCTTATGGGCAAATTCTGGAAGGTCCTTGAGTAAACGTTTCAATTCTTCATAACCCAAAAGCAAACTAAGTTCATTGTAATGATCAAGGGAGATCAAATTATCACAATTTTTGGACATGATTCGATCATGAAACAATTTGCATAAGAGATGTAAATGACCACGTTCATTGCAAAGTTCACAAGCACGACAAAGGAATTTTAAATTTTCAGCACTCATATCTAGCCTTTCTTGCAACCATTTAGTTTCTAAATGCTTATGCCCCTTGCAATAAATATCTTCTCTATTAGGTGTGTTCATGCAGACATGCACTCCAAAAAAGTTGACATGCTCATAAGAGATATTTTCATCATGACTAGAGCAACCATCATTAGTACTATGGATATTCAAGGAGTTCATACTAACAACATTGCAATCATGATCATCATTCAAAGATTTAGTATCAAGCATTCTAATGCATTCTTCTTCTAGCACTTGAGCACAATTTTCCTTTCCATCAAACTCACGAAAGATATTAAAAAGATGAAGCATACGAGACAAACTTAACTCCATTTTTTTTGTAGTTTTCTTTTATAAACTAAACTAGTGATAAAACAAGAAACAAAAAGATTCAATTGCAAGATCTAAAGATATACCTTCAAGCACTCACCTCCCCGGCAACGGCGCTAGAAAAGAGCTTGATGTCTACTACACAACCTTCTTCTTGTAGACATTGTTGGGCCTGCAAGTGCACAGGTTTGTAGGACAGTAGCAAATTTCTCTCAAGTGGATGACCTAAGGTTTATCAATCCGTAGGAGGCATAGGATGAAGATGGCCTCTCTCAAACAACCCTGCAACCAAATAACAAAGAGTCTCTTGTGTCCCCAACACACCCAATACAATGGCAAATTGTATAGGTGCACTAGTTCAGCGAAGAGATGGTGATACAAGTGCAATATAGATGGTAGATAAAGGTATTTGTAATCTCAAATTATAAAAACAACAAGGTAACTAATGACAAAAGTGAATGTAAGCGGTATTGCAATGGTAGGAAACAAGGCCTAGGGTTCATACTTTCACTAGTGCAAGTTCTCTCAACAATAATAACATAGATAGATCATATAACAATCCCTCAACATGCAACAAAGAGTCACTCCAAAGACACTAATAGCGGAGAATGAACGAAGAGATTATGGTAGGGTACGAAACCACCTCAAAGTTATTCTTTTGGATCAATCTATTCAAGAGTTCGTACTAGAATAACACCTTAAGACACAAATCAACCAAAACCCTAATGTCACCTAGATACTCCATTGTCACCTCAAGTATCCGTGGGCATGATTATACGATATGCATCACACAATCTCAGATTCATCTATTCAACCAACACAAAGTACTTCAAAGAGTGTCCCAAAGTTTCTACCGGAGAGTCAAGAATGTGTGCCAACCCCTATGCGTAGGTTCATGGGCGGAACCCGCAAGTTGGTCACCAAAAAATACATCAAGAGGCACATGATATCCCATTGTCACCACAAATAAGCACGACAAGACATACATCAAGTGTTCTCATAAAAGACTCAATCCGATAAGATAACTTCAAAGGGAAACTCAATTCATCACAAGAGAGTAGAGGGGAGAAACATCATAAGATCCAACTACAGTAGCAAAGATCGGGATACATCAAGATCGTGCCATAGAGGGAACACGAGAGAGAACACGAGAGAGAGAGAGAGAGAGAGAGATCAAAACACATAGCTACTGGTACATACCCTCAGCCTCGAGGGTGAACTACTCCCTCCTCGTCATGGATAGCACCGGGATGATGAAGATGGCCACTGGTGAAGGATCCCCCCTCCGGCAAGGTGCTGGGAAGGGCTCCCGAGAGGTTTTTGGTGGCTACAGAGGCTTGCGGCGGCGGAACTCCCAATCTATCTTGATATTCGATGGTTTTAGGGTATGTAGGCTTATATAGGCGAAAGAAGTCGGTCGGGGGGGGTGCTCAAGGGGTCCATGAGACAGGGGGCCGTGCCCTGTAGGGGGGGCATCCCCCTATCTCCTGGGCTCCTCGAGGATCTTCTGATTTGATCTCCAAGCCTCCAGGATGATAATCTTCCAAAAAATCATGATGCCGAAGGTTTCATTCCGTTTGGACTCCGTTTGATATTCCTTTTCTTCGAAATACTAAAACAGGCAATAAAACAACAATATGGGCTGGGCCTCCGGTTAATAGGTTAGTCCCAAAAGTAATATAAAAGTGTATAATAAAGCCCATAATCATCCAAAACAGATAATATAATAGCATGAATGCTTCATAAATTATAGATATGTTGGAGACGTATCAATAGACGAGGCAAACATTGGGGCAGCTCCTTGGAGGTGGAGGACGCGGCAGCTGATCCGGCGGGACGACGAGATCGACAATGGATCCTCATCCGGTGCGGTGGATGAGGGACGACGAGCTGTTGTGGTGGACGACGTAGTCAGGGAAGAGTCTCTGGCTGGGCGGCGGTCGGGAGGCCGACGGAGGAGCATGGGGTTTCGCGGGTTTTGGCGGCCTCGGTGTACGAATGAGGGGGATGAAGGGGAACGGAGGGGGGAGCCAAGCTTAGGGACGCGCTTGTCCGAAATGTAGGGTAAGTTACCAGCGTACCCCTATCGGGTTTGACACCACGATGTGGAGCTTCATTTCTGGCTGAGGGGTAGAAGAGGGATTTCGCATGTCTGGGCTGCGGGGCCGATTTCGGATGTGTAGGGAGTTTTCGACCGCGTCGGAATTTCGAGATAACAAGGCGCGACGCGGGTTAAAGAGGCGGGAGTTTCAAAGCAGGTGAGACAAAAGATACTCGAGCTTGAAAATTTCGGGATAACAAGGTGCGGATTCCTTGTTCGGCAGAACAAACTTAACGTGTAAAAAAATCATACAAGACACAAGAGAGTCATGTCCCCCTTTACTATATTTCTATAGATGCCATTGAAAAAACTACAAGAAAAATGTAAAAAATGGGAGAACAAGATTACCCTGTACAGTACCAAATCGATTCGCACTTCCCTCAACAACAACAAAAAACAAATCAATTCCCACCAAAATAAAGAGTAATGTCACTTTTTATATGATTACACATGCTAGGATCTCAAATTTTAATTTTTGAATCCACGTTATGTTGAATTCGAATATATCGTTAGGTGACCTTGCGGTTTATAATTGATGTAGTAGTACATTTGGTCTTCCATCATATATGAACATTTTACTCCACCATGTGAACATATATATTGTCCTCTACCATATGGACTAAATTTGAATCAATTTTCCTTATTTGAATAGGATTGTTGTCAAGTTATACAATAATTTAAATATTATCTTGATAACAAAAAACATGCATATAACAGTAATCATATTTCACTACGCACTACATGTACCATACGATCTCCAATTCAAATATTTGTATCCATTTTATGTTGAATTCAAATCATAGTACATTGGTCTAGGTATCGAGATGTTTGGGATAATCTAAACCTTGTTTTCATATGTATAATTTTTGGTTGAATTGGAACAAGTTTTGGTATAAGCTTCTTGCAAAACCGGAGATTCTCTCAACAAGCCTCGTGGTTCCGAGAGGGAATGTGTCATCTTTGTGTGTGAAACGATATACGCTGCCTCCCCTCTGATTTTCTTTACAGAGGCAACATAGAACTATATGAGTGCCCTGTTAAATTTTGGAATTATTTCGGGTTCGTTCGGCCTTTTTATACATTAATTGAGTTTCTAGACTTTTAATGTGCATAATCCAAATTTGAACTGTAGGCACATGCTCCGGTGCACCAAAGTTGGTTGAAAAATCACATGTGTGTCCTTGGTTGACTTCTAGGTCCCATGGAAAAAATGAGAATGAAATTCAAACATCTAGGCATCGTGACTCGACTGAGAACATCGAGAAACTTAGATTTTAAATTCATGTAAATCCAAAACTTGCCTGGAAATCATGAAACTTGGCATGGTGTCATGTCATGGCACTAACATGTTGTGCTAAAAAATTGGGCCGATTTGGAACAAGTTTTGGTATAGGGGCCGTTGCTACGTCTTGAGCTTGCGTTGGTTTTCCTCGAAGAGGAAAGGGTGATGCAACATAGTAGCGTAAGTATTTCCCTCAGTTTTTGAGAACCAAGATATCAATCCAGTAGGAGGCTTCTCAACAAGTCCCACGAACCTACACAAACAAACAAAGAACTTGCAACCAACGCGACAAAGGGGTTGTCAATCCCTTCACGGCCACTTGCGGAAGTGAGATCTGATAGATTGGAAGGAATATGATAAGAGATAGACCCGGGGGCCATAGGTTTCACTAGTGGATTCTCTCAAGAGCATAAGTATTACGGTGGGTGAACAAATTACTGTCAAGCAATTGATAGAAAAGCGAAGAATTATGATGTTATCTAGGCATGATCATGTATATAGGCATCACGTCCGCAACAAGTAGACCGACTCCTGCCTGCATCTACTACTATTACTCCACACGTCGACTGCTATCCAGCATGCATCTAGAGTATTAAGTTCATAAGAACAGAGTAACGCATTAAGCAAGATGACATGATGTAGAGGGATAAACTCAAGCAATATGATATTAATCCCATCTTTTTATCCTTGATGGCAACAATACAATACGTGTCTTGCAACCCTTTCTATCACTGGGTAAGAACACCGCAAGATTGAACCCAAAGCAAAGCACTTCTCTCATGGGAAGAAAGATCAATCTAGTAGGCCAAACCAAACCGATAATTCGAAGAGACTTGCAAAGATAACTCAATCATATAAAAGAATTCATAGAAGATTCAATTATTATCCGTAGATAAATCTGATCATAAACCCACAATTCATCGGATCTCGACAAACACACCGCAAAAAGAGATTACATCGAATAGATCTCCACAAGAGAGGGGGAGAACATTGTATTGAGATCCAAAAAGAGAGAAGAAGCCAACTAGCTAATAACTATGGACCCGAAGGTCTGTGGTAAACTACTCAGAACTCATCAGAAGGGCTATGGTGTTGATGTAGAAGCCCTCCATGGTGGATTCCCCCTCCGGCAGAACGCCGGCGATGGCTCCAAGATGGGATCTCGCGGATACAGAAGGTTACGGTGGTGGAAATTGTGTTTCGGTTTCTCCCTGGATGTTTTTGGGGTACGTAGGCTTATATAGGAGGAAGAAGTACGTCGGTGGACGCCCGAGGGGCCCGTGAGACAGGGGGCGCGCCCTATAGGGGGGCACCCTACCCTCTCGTGGAAGCTTTGGCTGCTTGTTGACTTGCACTCCAAGTCCTCTGGATCATGTTCGTTCCAAAAATCACACTCCCGAAGGTTTCATTCCGTTTGGACTCCATTTGATATTCCTTTTCTTCGAAATACTAAAATAGGCAAAAAAACAACAATATGGGCTGGGCCTCCGATTAGTAGGTTAGTCCCAAAAATGATATAAATGTGTAAAATAAAGCCCATAAACATCCAAAACAGGTAATATAATAGCATGGAACAATAAAAAATTATAGATACGTTAGAGACGTATCAAGCATCCCCAAGCTTAATTCCTGCTCGTCCTCGAGTAGGTAAATGATAAAAAAGAAATTTTTGATGTGGAATGCTACCTAGAATAATTCTCAATGTAATTTTCTTTATTGTGGCATGAATGTTCAGATCCAAATGATTCAAGATAAAAGCTTATAAAACATAAAAATAATAATGCTTCAAAGCATACTAACAAAGAATCACGCCCTATCAAAATAGCATAGCCAAAGAAAGCTTATCCCTACAAAATCATATAGTTAAGCCATGCTTCATTTCTATTACACAAAATACTCCCATCATGTACAACCCCGATGACGAGCCGAGCAATTGGTTCATACTTTTTAACGCGCTTCAGCTTTTTTCAAGTCTTACGCAATACATGAGCGCAAGCCATGGACATAGCACTATGGTGGTCTATTGTGGTGGTTGTAAGGACAAAAAGAGGGAGAAGATAGTCTCACATCAACTAGGCATATCAACGGGCTATGGAGATGCCCATAAATAGATATCAATATGAGTGAGTAGGGATTGCCATGCAACGGATGCACTAGAGCTATAAATGTATGAAAGCTCAACAAAAGAAACTAAGTGGGTGTGCATCCAACTTGCTTGCTCACGAAGACCTAGGGCATTTTGAGGAAGCCCATCATTGGAATATACAAGCCAAGTTCTATAGTGAAAAATTCGACAACATAGGAGACTCTCTATCATGAAGATCATGGTGCTATTTTTTTGAAGCACAAGTGTGGAAAAAGAGATAGTAGCAATTGTCCCTTCTCTCTTTTTCTCTCATTTTTTTCTTTTTTTTGGGTGGGCTTCTTTGGCCTCTTTTATTTTTATAAAGTCCGACGTCGCATCCCGACTTGTGGGGGAATCATAGTCTTCATCATCCTTTCCTCACTGGGACAATGCTCTAATAATGAAGATCATCACACTTTTATTGATTTACAACTCAAAATTTACAACTCAAAGCTAGAACAAGATATGACTCTATATGAATGCCTCCGGCAGTGTACCGGGATATGCAATGAATCAAGAGCGACATGTATGAAAATTATGAAGGTGGCTTTGCCTCAAATACGATGTCAACTGCATGATCATGCAAAGAGCAATATGACAATGATGAAACGTGTCATAATAAACGGAACAGTGGAAAGTTGCATGGCAATATATCTTGGAATGGCTATGGAAATGCCATAATAGGTAGATATGGTGGCTGTTTTGAGGAAGGTAAATAATGGGTACATGATACCGGCGAAAGTTGCGCGGTAATAAGAAAAGCTAGCAAAGTGGAGGGATGAGTGTGTGTATATCCTTGGACTCACATTAGTCATAAAGAACTCATATACTTATTGCAAAAATCTACTTAGCCCTCGAAGCAAAGTACTACTACGCATGCCCCAAGAGGGATAGATTTGTAGGAAAAATCCATCGCTCGTCCCCGACTGCCACTCATAAGGAAGACAATCAAAAGAGCACCTCATGCAACAAATTTGTCACACAACTTTTACTATACGTGCATGCTACAGGACTTGCCTGTTGGAAATATGCCCTAGAGGCAATGATAAATTAGTTATTATTATTATATTTCCTTGTTCATGATAATCGTTTATTATCCATGCTATAATTGTATTGAAAGGAAACTCAGATACATGTGTGGATACATAGACAACACCATGTCCCTGGTAAGCTTCTAGTTGACTAGCTCGTTGATCAATAGATGGTTACGGTTTCCTGACCATGGACATTGGATGTCGTTGATAATGGGATCACATCATTAGGAGAATGATGTGATGGACAAGACCCAATCCTAAGCCTAGCACAAAGATGATAGTTCATATGCTAAAGCTTTTCTAATGTCAAGTATCATTTCCTTAGACCATGAGATTGTGCAACTCCCGGATACCGTAGGAATGCTTTGGGTGTACCAAACGTCACAACGTAACTAGGTGGCTATAAAGGTGCACTACAGCTATCTCTGAAAGTGTCTGTTGGGTTGGCACGAATCGAGACTGGGATTTGTCACTCCGTGTAAACGGAGAGGTATCTCCGGGCCCACTCGGTAGGACATCATCATAATGTGCACAATGTGACCAAGGGGTTGATCACGGGATGATGTGTTATGGAACGAGTAAAGAGACTTGCCGGTAACGAGATTGAACAAGGTATCGGGATACCAACGATCGAATCTCGGGCAAGTACAATACCGCTAGACAAAGGGAATTGTATACGTGATCGATTGAGTCCTTGACATCGTGGTTCATTCGATGAGATCATCGTGGAACATGTGGGAGCCAACATGGGTATCCAGATCCCGCTGTTGGTTATTGACCGGAGAACGTCTCGGTCATGTCTGCATGATTCCTGAACCCGTAAAGTCTACACACTTAAGGTTCGATGACGCTAGGGTTATAAACAAAGTTTGTATGTGGTTACCGAATGTTGTTCGGAGTCCCGGATGAGATCCCAGACGTCACGAGGAGTTCCAGAATGGTCCGGAGGTAAAGATTTATATATGGGAAGTCCTGTTTTGGTCACCGGGAAAGTTTCGGGTTTTATCGGTAACGTACCGGGACCACCGGGAGGGTCCCGGGGGTCCACCAAGTGGGGCCACCGGCCCCGGAGGGCTGCATGGGCCAAGTGTGGGAGGGGACCAGCCCCAGGTGGGCTGGTGCGCCCCCCCACAAGGGCCCAAGGCGCCTAGGGTTGGGGGAGGGGGCGCACCCACCTAACTTGGGGGGCAAGTTTCCCCTCTTCCCCCCCTTGGCCGCCACCCTAGATGGGATTGGGGGCAGCCGCACCCCTTGGGGTGGAAACCCTAGAGGGGGCGCACCCCCCTCCCTCTCCCCTATATATAGTTGAGGTCTTGAGGGCTGCCATGACATGAGTTTCTCTCCCTCTTGGCGCAGCCCTACCTCTCTCCCTTCTCCTCTCCCGCGGTGCTTGGCAACGCCCTGCAGGATTGCCATGCTCCTCCACCACCACCACGCCATTGTGCTGCTGCTGGATGGAGTCTTCCTCAACCTCTCCCTCTCTCCTTGCTGGATCAAGGCGTGGGAGACGTCACCGGGCTGTACGTGTGTTGAACGCGGAGGTGCCGTCCGTTCGGCACTAGGATCTCCGGTGATTTGGATCATGATGAGTACGACTCCTTCAATCCCGTTCTCTTGAACGCTTCCGCTTAACAATCTACAAGGGTATGTAGATGCACTCTCCTTCCCCTCGTTGCTGGTTTCTCCATAGATAGATCTTGGTGACACGTAGGAATTTTTTTGAATTTCTGCTACGTTACCCAACATTGCCAACTTCAACAAAAGTATTTCTCAATTTAATAATTATCCACTAGCATGACCCTAACATTACTACCTTTATATCTCAAAACAATTATCAAGCATCAAATTGATCCTAGTGTTTAATGCACTTTCTATGATAGTTTTTATTATACCCAACTTGGATGCTCATCATTCTAGGACCAAATTCCTAATCATAGCAAATACCATGTTGTTCTAAAAGACTCTCAAAATAATATAAGTGAAGCATGAGAGACTAGCAATTTCTTCAAAATTAATCCACCGCCATGCTCTAAAAGATATAAGTGAAGCACTAGAGCAAAAACTATCAAGCTCAAAAAGATATAAGTGAAGCACATAGAGCATTCTATCAAATCCTAATTAAATAGGCTTCTCCCAAAAGGAGTGTACAACAAGGATGATTGTGGTAAACTAAAAAGAAAAGACTAATATAATACACGACGCTCCAAGCAAAACACATATCATGTGGCGAATAAAAGTATCGCTCCAAGTAAAGTTACCAATGAACGAAGACGAAAGAGGGGATGCCTTCCCGGGGCATCCCCAAGCTTAGGCTTTTGGCTATACTTGAATATATTGGGGTGTCTTGGGCATCCCCAAGCTTAGGCTCTTGCCACTCTTTATTCCATAGTCCATAAAAGCTTTACCCAAAACTTGAAAACTTCACAACACAAAACTCAACAGGAAATCTTATAAGCTCTGTTAGTGAAAGAAAACAAAACCACCACATGAGGTACTGTAATGAACTCATTATTTATTTATTTTGGTGTTAAACCTACTGTATTCCAAGTTCTATATGGTTCATACCCTTACATACTAGCCATAGATGCATCAAAATAAGCAAACAACACACGAAAAACAGAATCTGTCAAAAACAGAACAGTCTATAGCAATCTGTAACTAACGCAAACTTTTGGAACTCTAAAAATCCTACCAAACTAGGACGTCCTAAACAATTTCTTTATTGAACAGAAGAAAAAAGAATCAACTCAAAAGCTCGTTTCTGTGATTTAGTGATTTTTTTCTCGTGAGCGCGAAGTTTCTGTTTTTCAGCAGAATCAAATCAACTCATATCATAGGTTATCCTATAGGTTCTACTTGGCACAAACACTAAATAAAACATGAAAACACATCTAAACAGAAAGTAGAAACAAAATTCATTACTAAACAGGAACAAAAACAAAAAACATAAAGAAAATTGGGTTGCCTCCCAATTAGCGCTATGATTAACGCCCCTAGCCAGGCATAAAAGCGTAGATAGATCTAAGTAGTGCCATAATAATAAGATAGATCTTGAAAACTCATCTCATATTCTCTACATTCGGCAGCAAGTTTCCTTTGAGGTAAGCAAAAATAATTAAAAGGGCTAAATTTAGTAGGACAAAAGTCCCCAAGATCAATCTCAGGAGGAACAAGTTCCTCCCTTGGCCCTTCATAATGCACAACTAATTCATCACTAAAAGCATTCTTTTGGCAAAATTTCATGAGCCTATACTCAAGAGAGTATCCTAGCTCATTATTTCGAAGAGAAAAATCATTATTAAGTTCAGTAATTCTATCAATCAAGACATTGGTAGGAACCTTTTTTCTAAGGTTTTCGTTGAAAGCAACATAGTCCGAAGATTGAAAACGCCTAATTTCCTCTTGATCAAAGAGGACCGCCTCTATGGGAGGACGACCGGCGTCCACCTTATACTGCACAAAGATTTCTTTGGCCTCTCTTATTATAAATCTAAACTCATGAGCCAAAAAGATAGTAACAGTGCGCTTAACAGAAGAATGCTCAATATTGAAAAATTCTGGGAAGATTCTTTGTATGCAAGGATGCATATGCATAAATTGTCTTTCAAGCTCAACTACAAGCATAGCGATAGCATCCGCAAGGCTACTAGTTTTATGAAGAATAGAACCACCCATGGAAGGTAAAGCACCGGCGCAAGTAAAGAAATCCTGAATAACACTTTTTCCAATAATGTTACCGCTACCGATTCGAATTTTTTTAATTTGCAAAATAGGGGGTTCTTCAGCCGGAGCTTCGGAATTTTCCATGTTATCATTATTGTCCATATCGACGATAATCTCCCCAATTTCAGACATAACGGCAAACAAAAAGCTAGGAAGGAAAAGGCAAGCAAAAAAGAGAGGAGATTGGGAAAGAGAGAGCGAATAAAACGGCAAGGGTGAAGTGGGGGAGAGGAAAACGAGAAACAAATGACAAATAATGTAAATGCGAGGGAGATGAGTTTGTGATTGGTACTTGGTATGTCTTGACTTGAGCGAAGACCTCCCCGGCAACGGCGCCAGAAATCCTTCTTGCTACGTCTTGAGCTTGCATTGGTTTTCCTTGAAGAGGAAAGGGTGATGCAGCACAGTAGCGTAAGTATTTCCCTCAGTTTTCGAGAACCAAGGTATCAATCCAGTAGGAGGCTTCTCAACAAGTCCCACGAACCTACACAAACAAAGAAAGAACTCGCAACCAACGCGACAAAGGGGTTGTCAATCCCTTCACGGCCACTTGCGAAAGTGAGATCTGATAGAGATAATATGATAAGATAATATATTTTTGGTATTTTATAATATAGATGCAGAAAATAAAGATGCAAATAAAAGTAGGTTGGAAGCAAATATGATAAGAGATAGACCCGGGGCCATAGGTTTAACTAGTGGCTTCTCTCAAGTGCATAAGTATTACGGTGGGTGAACAAATTACTGTCAAGCAATTGATAAAGAAGTGAATAATTATGACGTTATCTAGGCATGATCATGTATATAGGCATCACGTCCGCAACAAGTAGACCGACTCCTGCCTGCATCTACTACTATTACTCCACACATCGACTGCTATCCAGCATGCATCTAGAGTATTAAGTTCATGAACAGAGTAACGCATTAAGCAAGATGACATGATGTAAGGGATAAACTCAAGTAATATGATATAAACGCCATCTTTTTATCCTCGATGGCAACAATACAATACATGTCTTGCAACCCTTTCTGTCACTAGGTAAGAACACCGCGAGATTGAACCCAAAGCTAAGCACTTCTCCCATGGCAAGAAAGATCAATCTAGTAGGCCAAACCAAACCGATAATTCGAAGAGACTTGCAAAGATAACTCAATCATATAAAAGAATTCAGAGAAGATTCAATTATTATCCATAGATAAATCTGATCATAAACCCACAATTCATCGGATCTCGACAAACACACTGCAAAAAGAGATTACATCGAATAGATCTCCACAAGAGAGGGGGAGAACATTGTATTGAGATCCAAAAAGAGAGAAGAAGCCAACTAGCTAATAACTATGGACCCGAAGGTCTGTGGTAAACTACTCAGAACTCATCGGAAGGGCTATGGTGTTGATGTAGAAGCCCTCCGTGGTGGATTCCCCCTCCAGCAGAACGCCGGCGACGGCTCCAAGATGGGATCTCGTGGATACAGAAGGTTACGGTGGTGGAAATTGTGTTTCGGTTGCTCCCTGGATGTTTTCGGGGTACGTAGGCTTATATAGGAGGAAGAAGTACGTTGGTGGACGCCCGAGGGGCCCATGAGACAGGGGGCGTGCTCTATAGGGGGGGCGCCCTACCCTCTCGTGGAAGCTTCGGCTGCTTCTTGACTTGCACTACAAGTCCTCTGGATCACGTTCCTTCCAAAAATCACGCTCCCGAAGGTTTCATTCCGTTTGGACTCTGTTTGATATTCCTTTTCTTCGAAATACTCAAATAGGCAAAAAACAACAATATGGGCTGGGCCTCCGGTTAGTAGGTTAGTCCCAAAAATGATATAAATGTGTAAAATAAAGCCCATAAACATCCAAAACAGGTAATATAATAGCATGGAACAATAAAAAATTACAGATACGTTGGAGACGTATCAAGCATCCCCAAGCTTAATTCCTGCTCGTCCTCGAGTAGGTAAATGCTAAAAAAGAAATTTTTTATGTGGAATGCTACCTAGCATAATTCTCAATGTAATTTTCTTTATTGTGGCATGAATGTTCAGATCCAAATGATTCAAGATAAAAGCTTATAAAACATAAAAATAATAATGTTTCAAAGCATACTAACAAAGAATCATGTCCTATCAAAATAGCATAGCCAACTAAAGCTTATCCCTACAAAATCATATAGTTAACCCATGCTTCATTTCTATTACACAAAATACTCCCATCATGTACAACCCCAATGACGAGCCGAGCAATTGGTTCATACTTTTTAACGCGCTTCAGCTTTTTTCAACTCTTACGCAATACATGAGCGCAAGCCATGGACAAAGCACTATGGTGGTCTATTGTGGTGGTTGTAAGGACAAAAAGAGGGAGAAGATAGTCTCACATCAACTAGGCGTATCAACGGGCTATGGAGATGCCCATAAATAGATATCAATGTGAGTGAGTAGGGATTGCCATGCAACGGATGCACTAGAGCTATAAATGTATGAAATCTCAACAAAAGAAACTAAGTGGGTGTGCATCCAACTTGCTTGCTCACGAAGACCTAGGGCATTTTGAGGAAGCCCATCATTGGAATATACAAGCCAAGTTCTATAATGAAAAATTCCCACTAGTATATGAAAGTGACAACATAGGAGACTCTCTATCATGAAGATCATGGTGCTATTTTTTTGAAGCACAAGTGTGGAAAAAGAGATAGTAGCAATTGTCCCTTCTCCCTTTTTCTCTCATTTTTTTCTTTTTTTGTGTGGGCTTCTTTGGCCTCTTTTATTTTTATAAAGTCCGAAGTCTCATCCCGACTTGTGGGGGAATCATAGTCTTCATCATCCTTTCCTCACTGGGACAATGCTCTAATAATGAAGATCATCACACTTTTATTGATTTACAACTCAAAATTTACAACTCAAAGCTAGAACAAGATATGACTCTATATGAATGCCTCCGGTGGTGTACCGGGATATGCAATGAATCAATAGCGACATGTATGAAAATTATGAAGGTGGCTTTGCCTCAAATACGATGTCAACTACATGATCATGCAAAGAGCAATATGACAATGATGAAATGTGTCATAATAAACGGAACGGTGGAAAGTTGCATGGCAATATATCTTGGAATGGCTATGGAAATGCCATAATAGGTAGATATGGTGGTTGTTTTGAGGAAGGTAAATAATGGGTACATGATATCGGCGAAAGTTGCGCGGTAATAAGAAAAGCTAGCAAAGTGGAGGGATGAGTGTGCGTATATCCATGGACTCACATTAGTCATAAAGAACTCATATACTTATTGCAAAAATCTACTTAGCCCTCGAAGCAAAGTACTACTACGCATGCCCCAAGAGGGATAGATTTGTAGGAAAAATCCATCGCTCGTCCCCGACTGCCACTCATAAGGAAGACAATCAAAAGAGCACCTCATGCAACAAATTTGTCACACAACTTTTACTATACGTGCATGCTACGGGACTTGCCAACTTCAACAAAAGTATTTCTCAATTTCATAATTATCCACTAGCATGACCCTAACATTACTACCTTTATATCTCAAAACAATTATCAAGCATCAAATTGATCCTAGTGTTTAATGCACTTTCTATGATAGTTTTTATTATACCCAACTTGGATGCTCATCATTCTAGGACCAAATTCATAATCATAGCAAATACCATGCTGTTCTAAAAGACTCTCAAAATAATATAAGTGAAGCATGAGAGACTAGCAACTTCTTCTTCTTGACTTGTACTCCAGGGGCCCACGAGACAGGGGGCGCGCCCTATAGGGGGGGCTACCCTCTCGTGGAAGCTTCAGCTGCTTCTTGACTTGCACTCCAAGTCCTTTGGATCACGTTCGTTCCAAAAATCACGCTCCCGAAGGTTTCATTCCGTTTGGACTCCGTTTGATATTCCTTTTCTTCAAAATACTAAAATAGGCAAAAAAACAGCAATACGGGCTGGGCCTCCGGTTAGTAGGTTAGTCCCAAAAATGATATAAATGTGTAAAATAAAGCCCATAAACATCCAAAACAGGTAATATAATAGCATGGAACAATCAAAAATTATAGATACGTTGGAGACGTATCAGCCGTTTGGATTATGCCCACATCAGCCCGACCAAAATGACGGCATGCCAATATTTTGCTGAAGGAAATAGCCGCCGGGAACTCGCCCACACGCCAGTGCGGAATCACAACGGCTGGCCAAAAAGTTGGTTGTGAGCCAAAAACTTGGCTGCGATCCAAACACTGGCCCAACCTGTGGTCAACAACCAAAATTTTGGAAGGGCAGCTTGGGGCTGCCACCCAAACAGCCCCATAAGCTTCTTGCAAACCGAAGCTTCTCTCAAGAAAGCTCGTGGTTCTAAGAGGGAACGTGCCACCTTTGAGTGTGAAATGATATACGCTGCCCCCCTGAGTTTCTTTACAGAGGCAACATATACTACATGAGTGCCCTATTAAATTTTGGAATTATTCCGGGTTCGTTTGTCATTTTTTATACATTAATTGAGTTTCTGGTCATTTAATGTGCATAAGTCAAATTTGAACTACAAGCACATGCTCTCATGCACCAAAGTTGGTTGAAAAATCACATCTATGTCCTCGGGTGAATTTCTAGGTCCCATGCAAGAAATGAGAATAAAATTCAAACATCTGGGCATCGTGGCTCGGCCGAGAACATTTAGAAAGTTGGTTTTAAAATTATTGTAAATCCAAAACACTTCTGAAAATCATGAAACTTGGCATGGTGTCATGTCATGGTACTACCATGTTGTGGTAAAAAAATTGGCCGTATAGGAACAAATTTTTGTATAAGCTTCTTGCAAACCGAAGCTTCTCTCAAGAAGGCTCATGGTTCTGAGAGGGAACGTGCCACCTTTGAGTGTGAAACGATATACACTGTCCCCCTTGAGTTTATTTACAAAGGCAACATAGAACTACATGAGTGCCCTATTAAATTTTGGAATTATTCCGGGTTCGTTTGGCCTTTTTTATACATTAATTGAGTTTCTGGTCATTTTATATGCATAATTCAAATTTGAACTACAAGCACATGCTCCCGTGCACCAAAGTTGGTTGAAAAATCGCATCTGTGTCCTCGGGTGAATTTCTAGGTCCCATGCAAGAAATGAGAATAAAATTCAAACATCTGGGCATCGTGGCTCGGTCGAGAACATTGAGAAACTTGGTTTTAAAAACATGAAACTTGGCATGGTGTCATGTCATGGTAGTACCATGCTGTGGTAAAAAAATTGGCCGAATTAGAACAAATTTTGGTATAAGCTTTTTGCAAACCGGAGCTTCTCTCAAGAAGGCTCGTGGTTCTGAGAGGGAATGTGTCACCTTTGTGTGCATAATTCAAATTTGAAATACAAGCACATGCTCCAGTGCACCAAAGTTGGTTGAAAATCACATGTGTGTCCTCAGGTAAATTTCTAGGTTCCATGCAAGAAATGGGAATGAAATTCAATATTCTGGGCGTCGTGGCTGGGCTGGAAACATTGATAAACTTAGTTTTTCAATTCTTGTAAATCCAAAACACTCATGAAAATAATGAAACTACAAATTCATTTTGGAACAAGTGATGTCACGTTACAATTGGAATTCGGAAACACAAGTATTATTGAAACCGTGGGCGTTCTATTTACTACCATTCACGTGCTGCCACGCGTCCCCTTTTTTTATTAGCTAGGAGGCGCCATGCAGGGTAGCTATTTGAGTATGAGAGGCGTGCGATCAGACCCCTGCACATGCTTATCAGGAGGAGAGCCCTTTAACCTCCATTTGCCGTCCACCTCTCTCCCAAGGTCTCCATTAATGGCGTCCGAGCCTCTGTTTAATGGCGTGGCTATGTCTCACTCGACTGAGATTTAAGAGAGAGAAAAGAAAATCTGAAAGCATGGATCTTGATGTAAGATCCAACGGACCTATATAGCATCTACTGCGACTTATAGCAAGACTGATGAATATATAAGGACGACGACAGTGGATAATAATATTCTTACATAATTAGGAAGATAATTAAAAAAGGCCACATGCGGCTATGCCAGAAATACACAAGGGCAAAAGAAGAAGGAAGAAAAGGATCTGACTCGCTGATCTCTACTTTCTTGATGCGTTGCTGCAGGCCGTGGGAACTAGTCTCCGCGGCGAGCGGTGATGAGCTCTTTCGTTTCCTCAAGACGCTGCTTGAGAGCATCCACGGATTCCTCCACCAGCCTTTGGCGCTCGATGCGGAGCATGTCATTCTCGTCCATAAGTTTCTTGACGATGACGCCGGTCCTCTTCAACAAGGCACTGGTCTCCTCCTCCTGGTCTGCACTTTGGATGATCTTCGCCCTCAGCAAGTTGCGCTCGGCCTGGAGCCTCTCATTTCCCTCCCTTAGTTGCCGGATGACGTCGATAGCCTATTCAAAAGAGGCTTTCATGTTGTTCTACAACCTCGCCCAACCGGAGATCTGATCCATCTGGCTATGGACGATCGCATGCATGCGCCTGTAAGAGTCGTTGCTTGCCCGCGAGACATTTTCCCAAGCCGTCGCGGCGCGGCGGGACATCTCTGCTGCTTCTGCGGCGCGGCCGGACCAGTCTGTTGCATCGGCGGTGCGGCGGGACCTCCGTGCTGCTTCAGTGGCACGGCGGCACCTTTGTGCTGCTACTTCCGTGCGGCGGGACATGTCGGCTGCTTTCGCAGCGAGGCGGGACATCTCTCGTGCTTCCGCTTCCATGCTTGCCTCTCCCTGGTGGTAATCTCTCAACCCAGAACTAACGCTGGCCATGGCAGACGCAAGGGAAGGATGCTGAATGACGTGTTTGTTTTTGTGGATGAGGAGTTGAGGAGGAATGTGCAGTCATCTTGGCATGGTAGTATTTATAACCGAGTACTAATACGCTTCTAAGTGGGAAACCGTTTAGGTTGTGATCGGTGTGAACAGGTTTACAATTCAATATAGCGTGGTAGTAGTAGTAATTTGGAATGTGATGACACGCAAGCTCAAAATTTATTGACGGTTCTAGTTTCGAAGTGCGACACTATTCTCGGATGGCATTACGTGGGCACGTGTTCTCGGCCGTGGTGTAGCATATGCCATGGTAGTTCTTTTTCTACTGTTGTGTATGTGCAATAACTGGCACCGTCGTATACATATCTTATGGTTAATGGGGCGTTCGACAGGACTAGCCGCGTGGCGAGCTATAGGCTAGTCTTTTTTCAGACGCATTAAACTATCTCTTGGGACTTCTCGCACGCACCATCGTGCCACCCACAAAAACTTGTACTCTAAGTTTAGTACGTTATACAGGAAGAGAAGAGGTGCATGCACGCACTCGTCCTCTCACACATGCATATGTTTTTTTCTCGAAAAGGAGGATGATGACCCCCGGCCTCTGCATCTGGGAGTCACACACGCATCTCTGGCTATGAATTGTAGTGTTCTCAACCATCCGATTGGCTCTATCATAGGATTCACGTTGCTCCTTGGCCTTGAGATTTAGAAGTTTAAAATGCGGAGGCTAAGCTGGAGGCGCGAGGTTTTGGTTAATGTGCAGGCCGCACACGGCACCAACACAACAAGAGCTTCGTCTTCCTGGTGCGCAGTCCGGTGAGTTGTCCAACACAACTAGGCCTTGCTTGGTATATGCGCCTCGACTTATGCACGGATAAATTAGGGTAGGATGGAGTACTACTAGTAGTAGTACTACTTCAATGTGTCGCGTCAACTCGCACAAGTATGAAACACTTCATGAACAAACAAGCATATACTCCCTTCGTTCCAAAATACTACTCTACTTGACTTCCATTTGTCCAAAAATGGATGTACCTATATACTAAAACATGTCTAGATACATCTATATTTTGACAAATGGAAGGCATGTATTGTGGAACGGAGGGAGTGCTTGTCATCAAAATGGATAAAAAGGGATGTATGTAGAACTAAAATACGTCTACATACATCTCCTTTTATCCATTTTGATGACAAGTAGTACTTCTTACCCAATGGAACTTTATATCCAACAGACACAAAATATCCGTTCGACTGTTGGAAATTACTGATCTGATGTCGAAGTAATTGTTGCATCGCCACCAAAACCCACCATTTCTTAAGCTAAAGTAGACCGAGGTAATCCCTATATCAGCATATTACTAAGATAAACATAAGGCACTGTAGAAACATTTAGGACGTGAGCTTGTCAATCAGAATGTGGAGGGACACTAGCTTAGCCCCGGCCAGCAGCTTGGGCGGAACTGTGAAGAAGGCCAGCTCCTGCACGGCGATGTTGTCGAGATTCTTGCTGCTTGTCACCTCCATTTCCACCTTGACGGCGTCGGTCGTGCCTTTGGGCTCCCCCGGCGTGCCGTTCGCCCACAGCTTGGCCACGTAGTGCGGCAGTGGGGACTCCCCCGCTCTGATGCAGATGACTGACACAGTGATAGGCGCGCCGATGTCGACCACGCCGCCGACCAAGAAAAATGCGCGGCCGTCCTCCTCCGTGAACAGCAAGAGTCGTGGCTCCGACAGTGGCACTTGCAGCTGGAGCACCTTGCCGTACTGGATCCTGTGCACGGGCACGAGATGCGCGGTGTTGATGTGGTGGTAGAGCGTCGGCGGCAGACCTTCGTAGCTGTAGACGGGCACGGGGCATTTACAGGGCGCGAGCGGACACACGCTCTCGGGATCGGTGAGCTTGTGGTAAGTGACGTAGAGCCCACAGCCTTCGTGCGGGCACGCCACCCTCACCGAAGAAAGGACGGTGTACACCTTCATGTTCCGCACGTCGAAGCCACCGCCACGCTCGCACTTCTGGCACTGCCGCTGGTTCTCGGGGCGCTCGACGCGGCAGTCCACGCAGGCCAGGTGCCCTCCCTTTCACTGCAGAAATCAATCAAACAGCACATCAATCAAGAAACCTGCACCTTGCTCGATCAGCCGAACGGACAAGGTGTATTCGAACCTCATACACTGGAGGCGTCAAGGGGCAGAGGCACAAGGGGCAGTGGAGCATGGTGAGGTCCATCGAGACCTTAGAGAGCTCCATCGTCGGGTCCTGTTCTGTCTGCATGATCTCGCCCTCCTCGTGCACAACCATCTCTCGCTTGGGCCGGGGCATTACAAAGCTTTACCATCACATATTTATACTACTTCAAGGTGCATTAAATCAACACATGCAAGTATCAAAAGGAGAGTCACGGCATGCATGCATGCATTGTAATTAATGCATCGGTAAAGGCAAATTATTGAAATATATTGAGTGCATTGCTTTGATGTGTCGCGTCAACTCGTACATCAATGAGAAGTTTGATTATTCTCTCCCTCGCGGACTTAACTGCACCTGCCTTTGGCTGTATGACAGGTTGGCCACCCACCTGTCGGGCCCACCTGTCATACACGCAAAGGCAGGAGTGTCCCTCCCTCGCCCATGAGCGTGGTGGCTGGCAAGACTAGGAGAAGCTATCGCTACATGCTCTCCCTCCCGCACGCGGTGGACAAGAAGTAGTTCAATCGGTGTCAGATGGCCAGAAGCGTACTGTAGTACTCCTCCAGTGCAGTAGTACTGCATCATTGTTCGACTTCCCGAAGAGGCGAAGAGCCAAGCGCAGCCCGGACGCTCGTGTGGCAGTTTTATGTGTAGAGTAGTCTAGGATAGCATGTACCGTACCTGTAAGCTTAAAAGCGTTGGGGTCGACTCCATGATATGTGTCCGCCTTGATGTTTTTAAAAAAAATAAAAATAGTCTTCTGGCCCTACCTGTCATCCTGGTGATTGTAGTTTGCATGCTCATCTGGTCAAGACAGGAATATATATTTTAATTTGTGGTGGGTAAATGTTAGAGGTTACAGAAAATATATTGTACACTGTGGGTCTTTCAGCCATGTTTAGAGGCAAGCATGTGGGGCCAGTGCTATGATGTGTCGTGTCAACTCGTACAACGAGGAGAAGCTTGATTTTACTACTACACGCCTTCTCCCTCGCCCATGCGCGCGGTTGCTCGCAGACAAGGACATCCTTTTGCTTATAGTACTACAACAAGCTATCCCTCCCGCTCGCGGTGGACGGACATGCAGCGGTGGATTTGACACTATAGAAGCAGCAGTAGTAACTTCATTGTTCATCTTCTTGAAGAGGCGAAGAGCCAAGCACAACCTGAACGTGGCAGTTGCGAACATTGGAGCACGCATATAGCCAGGCTCTTGCATGAGACAAAATTGCTATGTGAGCCCACTATTGTACTAGTATGTACTACTACTTGCTAGTATAGCCCTGTAAACCAGAAAGGAGTATTTGCCTTTCTAGAGATTTCAACAAGTGACTAGACTACACCGAGACGGAGTACATATGGAGCAAAATGAGTGAATCTGCACCGTAAATAAACACTTAGTTCTCTCGTTTTCCTCTCCGAGGTGCACAATATTGAGTATACTAACTAGTCTCTTTTTGACACGCATTTATGTTTTTTGACACAGTACAGATGCAAGCGCTCATATACACGCGCATACACTCACCCCTATGAACGCACACACGCACGTCACTATCATCTTGAAATATATGAAGTCACCATAGGCACCTCGTCGTCGACGGGAATGTCTCCTGACACATGATAGACGCGAGTGGCAGTCACCTCCATAGGTGCTTGAATGCCAAGGAGGGAGAGGGTAGCGGTTCTCGAGACGTTGAACGGTCAATGATGCATCCTCAATTACATGTAGAGGGAATTAATTGGAGAAGTAGAATAGAGCCAGCAGGATGTGAATGCAACAGAGTTTGGACTCTCATATAAAGGCGCCCACGACTCCAATCCATCTACTCCTAAGTCTCTGCTCAACACTTCTCACTCTAATCCAAGACCAAGTGACCAGAAGCCACAAGCACCTATGGAGGCGATGGACGTGAGCGGCAGTTGGCTGTGCCAAATCATCCAAGGCGCCGGCCTGCGGCCCCGCACTGCGCAGCGTTTCCAGACGGTGCTGGCGACCACCGGCATCATAGCCCTCGCCGACGCCGGCTTCGCCTCTCGCATGGATGACGTGATGGTCAACTCCATCCGCCAGTTCACCGCCATCAAGAAGCGCGCGGACGACTTTGCCGTACTGCTACAGCCCGCGCGCCCAGGCTCCTCATTTCCTACCAGCCTCATCGGCCTCCATGGTCACGAACTCTTTCAAGCCCTGGTGGCCCTATAGGTGCCGGAGGTCGGGACAAAGAATGTGCACCTCGAGGCCGCGCTTGCCACGCAGCGCCTCGCCATGCAAGAAACCGTCGAGCTGCACATCCACGTCTATGAGGAAATCGTCTACATAGGCCACTACAAGGCAAGCAAGGATAGAAAGACATTGGCCTTCTTCCAACGGCTAGAATCTTTGGACGCCATTGTTCAGATGCACGTCGACCTGGCCACGAAAGCCACTGCTACTTAGGCGCCATTCGGTGGGCCGGCGCCCTGAGTCGAGGAGGTGGACGTCGCCGATGGATGCATCTTTTCTTCTTGCCTCTTGTAACCAACACTGCATCACCTCATGGCCTTAATGTTTTATTAGTATAGTACTCCCTCCGTTCCAAAATATAAGTCTTTTTAAAGATTCCAGCAAGTGACTACTACATACGGAGCAAAATGAGTGAATCTACACTCTAAACTATGTCTACATACATCTGTATGTTGTATTCCATTTGAAATAGTATCTAAAAAGGCTTATATTTAGGAATGGAGGGAGTATATGCCAATTTTATTCTAGTCGTAACGTTTTCACTGTGAGGTGGGGCCACAGTTGAGCAAACCCACCCCGCCCACCGGGCGTTGTGGCCGAGTTTAGAATTAGAGTAGAAGAGAGAAACGAGGGAGGAGAGCTAGCTGTAGCACATACGCTGTTGTCAGATGGGACTCGTGTTGATAGAATAGGAGTACTGAGCACTCGTACCTCTTTTTTTAGGGAAAAATTAGTCGTATGTCTAGTACCACTAGTTGGGTGCGTGCGACCTATAGCTGTCATCACTTTAGGTCTCATTTTCGAACCGCAACTACATACATATTATGCATTTATCCTCCTATATGTACTCCTATGCTATTTCCACGTGCTCCCATTCGCCGACATGTGGGACATAGAGCATCTGGGTCGTAGTGCATGCACGACTCGGAGCATATGTCGGGGTACTTTACATTTCAGACCTCACGAATCACATGCAAACCCCCCGCAGAAGAATAAATAAATAAATTACTACATGAAACCGGATTATTTTCGTAGAAACCGGAGCATGTTCATTAAATGTTGGACATAACACGTTTATAAAAAATGACCGGACCTAAACCAGTCTAAGGGCCTCTTTGATTTTTCCTGCAAAAAGGGCCTCTTTGATTCGCAGGATACTGAAAACACAAGAATGGGGAAAGTATGATGGCGATGAACCGAGACGAGGAGAACTCTAACCCAGTTAGAGGTTAGAGTTAGATTCTAACCCTGAACTAACTCTGAACCAAAGAGGTGTATGGATGGCAGGGTTAGATCAATAAGTGCTCTTTCTCAATCATTTGACTACTTTGGACCCTATTTCCTGCTGGATTTGGTGTGGCCGGCTCTTGTGTGGCCTCCTCCCGCTCAAAATTGACATAAATGAACCATCTTTACAAATCAAGCATGCAAAACATGATAATTTTTACTTTGTCCATACAAATGAGATATCCCACTTAAATGTACAAGTCATCAATCAAGCTTCACAAAAAAACACTCCATGAAACAAAGCATGAGCTAACTCATCACGGAAGTCATTCATGATAGGGAGGGAGCCCAGAGCCCCTCACGCACCGAGGGAGGAGCTCGCCATCGTTGCTCTGGAGGAAGGCTTTGTAGAGCCCAAACCCCGGGAACCCCTCCGACGCCGGCCCTTGCAAGTTGAGGTCGACATCGGCATGGGTAGCAGGGCCGCTTCCCGCCGACTGGGAACTTAATCTTTGGGCCTCTAGAAATAATGCAAGCCTGAAACTAAAATACCTAGAAAGGTGAACTGAATCTTTGGGCCTCTAGAAATAATGCAAGCCTGAAAATGATATACCTAGAAAGGTGAACTGAATCTTTGGGCGTCTAGAAATAATGCAAGCCTGAAACTGAAATACCTACAAACGTGAATTGAATCTTTGGGCCTCCAGGAAGATTTATTACCTCCTCAAGCAGCATCAAACAATTCCATGCATGCACCACAAATCTATACCAAGTTTGATCAAGCTCTACTTTTGCAAATTAGAATTAGCGCTAGAGCGAGCAAGATCAATGATATGGCTGTGAGACAGAGAAGGAACGAACAAACTCACCCCTCTCGAGACCTCCCTGGTAGATGCGCCGCTGCCGCATGACAGAGGGAGAGAAACGACCGGTGAAAGGGGAGCGGGGCGACCTTCGAAGGCCAGAGGGAGAGGGCAGCTGGAGTAGGGCGGCGGAGGCCGGAAGGAGAGGGCGGTCGGAGGAGAGAGAGGGCAAGCGACGCTTGGGCGGGCGGCCTGATACGACTCCAACGTATCTATAATTTATGAAGTATTCATGCTATTATATTATCCACCGTAGATGTTTTATATGCATTTATATGCTATTTTATATGATTTTTGGGACTAACCTATTAACCTAGAGCCCAGTGCCAGTTTCTGTTTTTTCCTTGTTTTTAAGTTTTACATAAGGAATACCAAACGGAGTCCAATTGACGTGCCAATTTTTGATGATTTTTTATGGACTAAAAGAAGCCCCTGGAGTAAAAGAGTTGGGCCAGAAGAGTCCCGGGCTGTCCACGAGGGTGGGGGCGTGCCCAGACCCCCTGGGAGTGGGCTCCTATCTCGTGGACGATTGGGAGACCGCTTTGACATGAGACCGATGCCAAAAATTCCTATAAATACATAAACCTCCAGAAAATAACCTAGATCAGAAGTTCCACCGCCGCAAGCCTCTGTAGGCACGAGAAATCAATCTAGGCCCTCTCTGGCACCCTGCCGGAGGGGGCCATTATCATCGGAGGCCATGGAGGAGGATCCCGGAGGGGCCATCTTCGCCATGAAGGCCAATGATATGTCCATTTTGCATCAAGCTTTTATATCAATATTTATTGCATTATGGGCTGTTATTTCACGTTATGTCACAATACTTATGGCTATTCTCTCTTATTTTACAAGGTTTACATGAAGAGGGAGAATGCCGGCAGCTAGAATTCTGGGCTGGAAAAGGAGAAAATATTGGAGACCTATTCTGCGCAAGTCCAAAAGTCCTGAAACTCCACAGAATATCTTAAAATAAATAAAGAAAAATCATCACTAAAGATGAAGGCCAAGGGGCCCACACCCTGCTCACAAGGGTGGGGGGCGCTCCCCCTACCTTGTGGGACCCCTGGTGGCTCTCTGACGCCCATCTTCTCCTATATGAAGTCTTTCGATGAGAAAAAAACATTAAGCAACCTTTCGGGACGAGACTCCGCCGCCACGAGGCAGAACCTTGGCGGAACCAATCTAGGGCTCCGGCAGAGCTGTTCTGCCGGGGACACTTCCCTCTGGGAGGGAGGAAATCATCACCAACGTCATCACCAATGATCCTCTCATCGGGAGAGGGCAATCTCCATCAACATCTTCACCAGCACCATCTCATCTCCAAATCCTAGTTCATCTCTTTTATCCAATTCTTGTCTCCAAGTCCGGGATTTGTGCTAGTAGGTTGCTAGTAGTGTTGATTACTCCTTGTAGTTGATGCTAGTTGGTTTATTTGGTGGAAGATCATATGTTCAGATCCTTTATGCATATTATTACCCCTCTGATTATGAACATGAATATGCTTTGTGAGTAGTTACGTTTGTTCCTGAGGACAAGGGAGAAGTCTTGCTATTAGTAGTCATGTGAATTTGGTATTCGTTCGATATTTTGATGAGATGTATGTTGTCTAGCCTCTAGTGGTGTTATGTGAACGTCGACTACATAACACTTCACCATTATTTGGGCCTAGAGGAAGGCATTGGGAAGTAATAAGTAGATGATGGGTTGCTAGAGTGACAGAAGCTTAAACCCTAGTTTATGCATTGGTTCGTAAGGGGCTGATTTGGATCCATATGTTTCATGCTATGGTTGGGTTTACCTTAATACTTTTATTGTAGTTGCGGACGCTTGCAATAGAGGTTAATCATAAGTGGGATGCTTGTCCAAGTAAGGGCAGTACCCAAGCACCGGTCCACCCACATATCAAATTATCAAAGTACCGAACGCGAATCATATGAGCGTGATGAAAACTAGCTTGACGATATTCCCATGTGTCCACGGGAGCGCTTTTCCTATTATAAGAGTTTGTCCAGGCTTGTCCTTTGCTACAAAAAGGATTGGGCCACCTTGCTGCACTTTATTTACTATTGTTACTTGTTGCTCGTTACAATTTATCTTATCACAAAACTATCTGTTACCACTTATTTCAGTACTTGCAGAGAATACCTTGCTGAAAACCGCTTATCATTTCCTTCTGCTCCTCGTTGGGTTCGACACTCTTACTTATCGAAAGGACTACGATAGATCCCCTATACTTGTGGGTCATCAAGACTCTTTTTTGGCGCCGTTGCCGGGGAGTGAAGCGCCTTTGGTAGGTAATTTATTTAGTGTGCTGAAATTTTCTGTCACTTGTTACTATGGAAAGTAATTCTCTGAGGGGCTTGTTCGGGGTATCTTCACCCTGTCCAGTAGAGCAAAGAGTTGCTCCTCAACCTACTGAACCTATTGAAAATGAAACTCCTTTTGAAATTCCTTCCGTATGATGGAAAAACTTCTAGCTAACACTTTTACACGAGATGGGACAAAGCATCCTGATGAACATCTATGCTATGTGGATGAAATTTGTGGATTATTTAAGCTTGCAGGTATACCCGATGATGTTGTTAAGAAGAAGGCCTTCCCTTTATCTTTGAAGGAGACGCATTGATATGGTACAGGCTATGTGAAGATATGAGATCATGGAACTATAAAAGATTAAAATTGGAATTTCATCAAAAGTATTACCCTATGCATCTTGTTCATCATGATCGCAATTATATATATAATTTCTGGCCTCGCAAAGGAGAAAGCATCCCTCAAGCTTGGGGGGGTCTTAAATCAATGTTATATTCATGCCCCAATCATGAGCTCTCAAGAGAAGTAATTATGCAAAGTTTTTATGCTCGGCTTTCTGATAACAATCACACCATGCTCGATACTTCTTGTGCTGTCTCTTTTATGATGAAGACTATTGAATTTAAATGGAATTTATTGGATAGAATTAAACGCAACTCTGAAGATTGGGACCTCGATGAAGGTAAGGAGTCAGGTATGACACCTAAGTTTGATTTAAATCTTTTATGGATACCGATATTTTCCGTAAGTTTACACTAAATATGGACTTGACTCTGAGATAGTAGCTTCTTTCTGTGAATCTTTTGCTACTTATGTTGATCTCCCCAAGGAGAAGTGGTTTAAATATCATCCTCCCATAGAAGTAAAAGTAGCTACACCTATTAAAGTTGAAGAAAAGACGGTCACTTATGATGATCCTATTGTTCCCACTTCTTATGTTGAGAAACCACCTTTCCCTGTTAGAATGAAGGATCATGCTAAAGCTGCAACTGTTGTTCATAAAAGCAATGTTAGAACTTATACACCTCCTGAGCAAGTTAAAGTAGAACCTAATATTGCTATTGTTAAAGATCTCTTATCTGATAATATTGATGGGCATGTTATTCAATTCTATGGTGAAACTGCTAGAATTGCTAAACCTTGTGCTAGAGATAAACATAGACCTGTGGTAGGCGTGCCTGTTATTTCTGTTAAAATAGGAGATCATTATTATCATGGCTTATGTGATATGGGTGCTAGTGCTAGTGTAATACCCATTGACTTATACAAAGAAATTATGCATGATATTGCACCTGCTGAGTTAGAAGATATTGATGTTACAATTAAACTTGCCAATAGAGATACTATATCTGCAATGGGAATTGTTAGAGATGTTGAAGTCTTGTGTGGAAAAACCAAATATCCCGCTGATTTTCTTGTTCTTGGTTCTCCACAAGATAGTTTTTGTCCCATTATATTTGGTAGACCCTTCTTGAGTACTGTTAATGCTAAGATAGACTGCGAAAAGAATGTTGTTACTATTGGCTTGGATGATATGGTTCATGAGTTTAATTTCTCTAAATTTAGTAAACAACATCGTGAGGAAGAATCGCCTAGTAAGGATGAAATTATTGGTCTTGCTTCTATTGCCGTACCTCCTAGTGATCCTTTAGAACAATATTTGCTAGACCATGAAAATGATATGTTCATGAATGGAAGAAGGGAAATAGATGGAGTATTCTTTAAACAGGAACCTATTCTGCAACACAATTTGCCTGTTGAAATCATAGGGGATCCTCCTCTACCCAAGGGTGATCCCGTGTTTGAGCTTAAACCGTTGCCTGATAATCTTAAATATGCTTATCTTGACGAAAAGAAAATATATCCTATTATTATTAGTGCTAACCTTTCAGAGCATGAAGAAGAAAGATTATTGAAAACTCTGAAGAAGCACCGTGCCGCTATTGGATATACTCTTGATGATCTTGAGGGCATTAGTCCCACTCTATGTCAACATAAAATAAATGTGGAAGCGGATGCCAAACCAGTTCGCGATCCTCAACGACGTCTGAATCCTAAAATGAAAGAGGTGGTAAGAAAAGAAATACTCAAGCTTCTGGAGGCAAGTATAATTTATCCCGTTGCTGATAGTCAGTGGGTAAGTCCTGTCCATTGTGTCCCTAAGGGAGGTATTACTGTTGTCCCTAATGATAAAGATGAATTGATCCTGCAAAGAATTATCATAGGCTATAGGATGGTAATTGATTTCCGCAAATTAAATAAAGCCACTAAGAAAGATCATTACCCCTTGCCTTTTATTGATCAAATGCTAGAAATATTATGCAAACATACACATTATTGCTTTCTAGATGGTTATTCTGGTTTCTCTCAAATACCTGTGTCGGCTAAAGATCAATCAAAGACTACTTTTACATGCCCTTTTGGTACTTTTGCTTATAGACGTATGCCTTTTGGTTTATGTAATGCACCTGCTACCTTTCAAAGAAGCATGATGGCTATATTCTCTGACTTTTGTGAAAAATTTTGTGAGGTTTTCATGGATGATTTTTCCGTCTATGGTTCCTCTTTTGATGATTGCTTGAGCAATCTTGATCGAGTTTTGCATAGATGTGAAGAAACTAATCTTGTCTTGAATTGGGAGAAGTGCCACTTTATGGTTAATGAAGGTATTGTCTTGGGGCACAAAGTTTCTGAAAGAGGTATTGAAGTTGATAAAGCCAAAGTTGATGCTATTGAAAATATGCCATGTCCCAAGGACATCAAAGGTATAAGAAGTTTCCTTGGTCATGCTGGATTTTATAGGAGGTTTATTAAGGACTTCTCAAAAATTTCTCGGCCTCTGACTAATTTATTACAAAAAGATGTACCATTTGTCTTTGATGATAATTGTGTAGAAGCATTTGAAATACTTAAGAAAGCATTAGTCTCTGCACCTGTTGTCCAGCCACCTGATTGGAATTTACCCTTTGAAATTATGTGTGATGCTAGTGATTATGTTGTAGGTGCTGTTCTAGGGCAAAGAGTTGATAAGAAATTAAATGTTATCCATTATGCTAGTAAGACTCTAGACAATGCTCAAAGAAATTATGCTACTACTGAAAAGGAACTTTTAGCAGTTGTATTCGCTTGTGATAAATTCAGACCCTATATTGTTGATTCTAAAGTAACTATTCACACTGATCATGCTGCTATTAAATATCTTATGGAAAAGAAAGATGCAAAACCTAGACTTATTAGATGGGTTCTCTTGCTACAAGAATTTGATTTGCATATTGTTGATAGAAAAGGAGCTGAGAACCCCGTTGTAGATAACTTATCTAGGTTAGAGAATGTTCTTGATGACCCACTACCTATTGATGATAGCTTCCCTGATGAGCAAATTAATGTCATAAGCACTTCTCGTAGCACTCCATGGTATGCTGATTATGCTAATTATATTGTTGCTAAATTTATACCACCTAGCTTCACATACCAACAAAAGAAAAAGTTTTTCTATGATTTGCGACATTACTTTTGGGATGACCCACATCTTTATAAAGAAGGAGTAGATGGCGTTATTAGACGTTGTGTACCTGAGCATGAATAGGAACAGATCCTACGCAAGTGTCACTCCGAAGCTTATGGAGGACACCACGCTGGAGATAGAACTGCACACAAGGTATTGCAATCCGGTTTTTATTGGCCTACTCTCTTCAAGGATGCCCGTAAGTTTGTTTTGTCTTGCGATGAATGTCAAAGAATTGGTAATATTAGTAGACGTCAAGAAATGCCTATGAATTATTCACTTGTTATTGAACCATTTGATGTTTGGGGCTTTGATTATATGGGACCTTTTCCTGCCTCTAATGGATATACACATATTTTAGTTGTTGTTGATTACGTTACTAAGTGGGTAGAAGCTATTCCAACTAGTAGTGCTGATCATAACACCTCTATTAAAATTCTTAAGGAAGTTATTTTTCCGAGGTTCGGAGTCCCTGATATTTAATGACTGATGGTGGTTCACATTTTATTCATGGTGCTTTCCGTAAAATGCTTGCTAAATATGACGTTAATCATAGGATTGCATCTCCATATCACCCACAGTCTAGTGGTCAAGTAGAATTGAGCAATAGAGAGCTCAAATTAATTTTGCAAAAGACTGTTAATAGGTCTAGAAAGAATTGGTCCAAGAAACTGGACGACGCATTATGGGCCTATAGAACTGCATATAAGAATCCTATGGGTATGTCTCCGTATAAAATGGTTTATGGAAAAGCTTGTCACTTACCTCTCGAACTAGAACATAAGGCATATTGGGCTATTAAAGAGCTCAACTATGATTTCAAACTTGCCGGTGAGAAGAGGTTATTTGATATTAGCTCACTTGATGAATGGAGAACCCAAGCTTATGAAAATGCCAAGTTGTTTAAAGAAAAAGTTAAAAGATGGCATGACAAAAGGATACAAAAGCGTGAGTTTAATGTAGGTGACTATGTATTGCTATACAACTCTCGTTTAAGATTTTTAGCAGGAAAACTTCTCTCTAAATGGGAAGGTCCCTACGTTATCGAGGAAGTCTATCGTTTCGGTGCCATAAAAATCAACAACTTCGAAGGCACAAATCCGAAGGTGGTAAACGGTCAAAGGATCAAACACTATATCTCAGGTAATCCTATAAATGTTGAAACCAATATTATTGAAACCGTAACCCCGGAGGAATACATAAGGGACACCTTCCAGACCGTCCCAGACTCCGAAAAGGAATAGGTATGTGGTACGGTAAGTAAACCGACTCCAAAAAAATTTTTAAGGCAATATTTCTCCGTTTTGGAATATTTAGAAAAATAGAAAAATAAGTGGCAGTCCGGGAAGGACACGAGGCCTTCACGAGGGTGGAGGGCGCGCCCTACCCCCCTGGGCGCACCCCCTACCTCGTGAGCACCTCGTGTGCCCTCCGGACTCTGTTTTCTTGCATGATACGTATTTTGGTCGGTAAAAATTCATTATATATACTCCTAAAGGTTTTGACTCTCGTATCACGCAAATATCCCCTATTCTTGTTTCGAGCTGTTTTTCTGACCGGTCTAGATCATATGACGACCCCAAGTGCTTCCAAGGACAAGTTCTTCGAGAAGGTTATCAACCCTTACCTCGCGGAGGTGCTGCGACACCCTCAAACCATTGAGATGCGTGGTGGGTTGCTGCACATCCGCGATGTTGAGGGACCAAAGGGAACCGGAAGCGTGGAGTCAAGGCTCGAAGCAATGGAGCAACAAGTTTTCAAGTGCCAGGGGATGGTGGAGAGTGGAATCAACGCTAGCCACAAGATGCTCGTGGAGTTCACCAACAACTACGAGCCACATGCCAAGAACACCGAGGAGGCCATCTTCAAGCTACATGAGAAGATCGAGCACCTCCAAGCCCAAATCTATGATCTGCAAAACCAAAACTGTGAGTATGAATATAGATTCAAAAGGATGAGTTTGGCTGCAGATTTAAGGACTCCGGAGACTCGATCATCCTTCTATGATGGTGAGCTATGCCATGGAAGGTGGACGACAAGCCTGCATCATCGACAACACCTCCACCGCCAACAGCAAAGAAGGAGATATAATCACATGGGTATGGTCACTCCCCTTGGCAACTGCCAAGCTTGGGGGAGGTGCCCTGGTATCGTATCACCATCACAACTCCTATCTTTACCGTTTTTCTTAGTTCAATCCTTTTTGTAGTATCTTGATTTAGTGGAATAAAGTTATGGCATGATCTAGTTTTGAGTTTTGCTTTTTTTATCCTTCTTTGTAATCGAGTCCATGAGCTATATAATAAAGATTAGTGTTGAGTCAAGGGCTTGATTATTTTGCCATGATCTTGGGCGAATAGAAAGAAGAAAAATAATAAAAAGAATCAAAAAGTTCATATTGATCTTATTGAAAGTAATGACTTCACATAGAAAGAGTATGATGATTAAAGGTTGTTGGGAGTTGGCAAATATAGCTTTGGTCATTGTTGCAATTAATAGGAAGTAATAAGGAAAGAGTGGCTTCACATATAGATACATTATCATTGACATCTCTTATGATTGGGAGCACTCGTTAAAATATGACATGCTAAAGAGTTGAGGTTGGACAAGGAAGACACCATAATGAGTTATGTTTTCTTACATCTGAGATAAAGTATGTTGTCATGGATCCTATAACGTGTTGAGCTTGCCTTTCCCCCTCATGCTAGCCAAATTCTCAGCACCAAGTAGAAATACTACTTGTGCTTCCAAATACCCTTAAACCAGTCTTGCCATGACAGTCCACCATATCTACCTATGGATTGAGTAAGATACTTCAAGTAAGTTGTCATCGGTGCAAGCAATAAATTGCTCTCTAAATATGCATGACTTATTAGTGCAGAGAAAATAAGCTTTGTACAAACTTGTTGTGGAAGTAATAAAAGCGACGGACTGCATAATAAAGGTCCACATGCAAGGGGCAATATAAAGTGACGTTCTTTTGCATTAAGATTTTGTGCATCAACCCTAAACGCGCATGAAAACCTCTGCTTCCCTCTGCAAAGGGCCTATCTTTTATTATTATCCTCTACTTTATGCAAGAGTCACGGTGATCTTCACCTTTCCTTTTTCATTTTATCCTTTGGCAAGCTCAGCATGTTGGAAAGAACATGATATATATATATATCTAACTGGATGTAGGGGAGCATGAATTATTATTGTTGACATTACCCTTGAGGTAAAATGTTGTGGGGCAAAACTATAAGCCCCTATCTTTCTCTGTGTCTGATTAAAACTCTGTAACCACAAGTATTGCGTGAGTGTTAGCAATTATGAAGGACTAAGTGATAGTTGAGTATGTGGACTTGCTTTTAAGCTCTGACATAGACTCTTTCCGATGTTATGATAAATTGCAATTGCTTCAATGACTGAGGTTATAATTTTTTGGTGCTCAATAAGGTTTCTAATTCATACTTTTGCATTGTGAAAAGATCATCACTTGAACATAAGTAATCATATGACAAAATCTATATATGTTGATGTTATGGAAATAATCATGATGCCTTCATGTCCATATTTTATTTTTATCGATGCCTCTACCTCTAAACATGAGGACATATTTATTGTTATCGGCTTTTCGCTTGAGGACAAGCGAGGTCTAAGCTTGGGGGAGTTGATACATCCATTTTGCATCATGCTTTTATATCAATATTTATTGCATTATGGGCTGTTATTTCACGTTATGTCGCAATACTTATGGCTATTCTCTCTTATTTTACAAGGTTTACATGAGAGGGAGAATGCCGGCAGCTGGAATTCTGGGCTGGAAAAGGAGCAAATATTGGAGACCTATTCTGCGCAACTCCAAAAGTCCTGAAACTCCACGGAATATCTTAAAATAAATAAAGAAAAATCGTCGCTAAAGATGAAGGCCAGGGGCCCACACCCTGCTCACGAGGGTGGGGCGCGCCCCAGCTCGTGGGCCCCCTGGTGGCTCTCCGACACCCATCTTCTCCTATATGAAGTCTTTTGATGAGAAAAAAACATTAAGCAACCTTTTGAGACGAGACTCCGCCGCCACGAGGCGGAACCTTGGCGGAACCAATCTAGGGCTCCGGTAGAGCTATTCTGCCGGGGACACTTCCCTCCGGGAGGGGGAAATCATCACCAATGTCATCACCAACGATCCTCTCATCGGGAGAGGGCAATCTCCATCAACATCTTCACCAGCACCATCTCATCTCCAAACCCTAGTTCATCTCTTGTATCCAATTCTTGTCTCCAAGTCCGGGATTGATGCTAGTAGGTTGCTAGTAGTGTTGATTACTCCTTGTAGTTGATGCTAGTTGGTTTATTTGGTGGAAGATCATATGTTCAGATCCTTTATGCATATTATTACCCCTCTGATTATGAACATGAATATGCTTTGTGAGTAGTTATGTTTGTTCCTGAGGACAAGGGAGAAGTCTTGCTATTAGTAGTCATGTGAATTTGGTATTCGTTTGATATTTTGATGAGATGTATGTTGTCTAGCCTCTAGTGGTGTTATGTGAACATCGACTACATAACACTTCACCATTATTTTGGCCTAGAGGAAGGCATTGGGAAGTAATAAGTAGATGATGGGTTGCTAGAGTGATAGAAGCTTAAACCCTAGTTTATGCATTGCTTCGTAAGGGGCTGATTTGGATCCATATGTTTCATGCTATGGTTAGGTTTACCTTAATACTTTTGTTGTAGTTGCGGACGCTTGCAATAGAGGTTAATCATAAGTGGGATGCTTGTCCAAGTAAGGGCAATAACCAAGCACCGGTCCACCCACATATCAAATTATCAAAGTACCGAACGCGAATCATATGAGCATGATGAAAACTAGCTTGACGATATTCCCATGTGTCCTCGGGAGCGCTTTTCCTATTATAAGAGTTTGTCCAGGCTTGTCCTTTGCTACAAAAAGGATTGGGCCACCTTGCTGCACTTCATTTACTATTGTTACTTGTTTCTCGTTACAATTTATCTTATCACAAAACTATCTGTTACCACTTATTTCAGTACTTGCAGAGAATACCTTGCTGAAAACCGCTTATCATTTCCTTCTGCTCCTCGTTGGGTTCGACACTCTTACTTATCGAAAGGACTACGATAGATCCCCTATACTTTTGGGTCATCAGCCAAGGACCAGAGGGAGAACCTCTCCCCATCCAGGGGGTAGGCCATGGAGAAGGAAGCACAAGGGGGAGGACCTCTCCTCCTCTCTCTTAGTGGCGCCGGAGTGCCATCGGGAGGGGAATCATCGCCGCTATGATCGTCTTCATCAACATCACCATCATCATCACCATCCTCATCTCTTTTACGCGGTCCACTCTCTCGCACCCCGCTGTAATCCCTACTTGAACATGGTTCTTTATGCCACATATTATGATCCAATGATGTGTTGCCATCCTATGATGTTTTGAGTAGATATCTTTTGTCTTTGGGTTGATTGATGATCTAGATTGGTACGAGTTGTATGTTTTATTTTGGTGTTGTCCTATTGTGCCCTCCGTGTCGTGCAAGCATGAGGAATTCCCGTTGTAGGGTGTTGGAATACGTTCATGATTTGCTTATAGTGGGTTGCTTGAGTGACAAAAGCATAAACCCGAGTAAGGAGGTTGTGGCGTATGGGATAAAGGGGACTTGATGCTTTAATGCTATGGTTGGGTTTTACCTTAATGATCTTTAGTAGTTGCGGATGCTTGCTAGAGTTCCAATCATAAGTGCATATGATCCAAGAAGAGAAAGTATGTTAGCTTATGCATCTCCCTCATATGAAATTGCAATGACGACTACCGGTCTTGTTAACAATTGCCTAGGATAATTCCGCACACCGATCCATCATTATTCCACATTCACTATCTATAATATTTAGTAATATATTCTAACTTTATGATAACATGACCTACTTTTATATTTCAGCTCTCCGATATCATGCAAAGTTTCCTCTTCATACCCACAACGTAGTTTTATTTCTCGTATCTAGTTGGAAGCAAATGTTCGGTGTACGTAGAGTCGTATTAGTGGCAGATAGGACTTGAGAGAATATTGATCTTACCTTTAGCTCCTTGTGGGTTCGACACTCCATACTTATCACTTCCACCTTTGGAAATTGCTATGATTATTCCCTGCACTTGGTGATTATCAAACTCTTTTCTGGCGCTGTTGTCGGGGAGCAATAGCGTGGGGTTGATATTTCGTGTGTGCTTGTTTGCTTTCTTCACTAAGTAGATTTTGTTTTTCCTTTTTGTTTCTGTTTAGTTATGGGTGAAACATACAAAAAAAATTAAAGAATGAAAATACAAAAAATAAGTTACTTGCCTCTCATGCCTAAAAAAGTTTTTCAAAAAGAGAAGTGATTGGAAAGTTATGCATTGAAGAAGTGAGGGTCGACCTTGAGCACTTGTGTTCATGCTCACGGAAACAATGTATAATTTTTCATGGAAGTTTCTCTGTAAAGAATTATCCCCTTGTATATATCCATTGTATTATAAAAATAATGTGCCAAGCTTTGGTTGTAGGATGATTAGATTGCTTGTTTACTATGTGCAGAACAAAAATAGAAACTTTGGTTGTAGCGCGTGATTTTAATTTTTTTTACTGGTAGGTCAAATGGGTCTGAAACTTTTTGCAAATTACTTTTGTACAAATTGTTCAAATTTTCATTTTATTTCATAAGTTTTGGAGTTACATAAGTTTACTAAACTTTCAGATTACTATAGACTGTCATGTTTTTGATAGATTCTGTTTTTCGCGTGTTGTTTGCTTATTTTGATGAATCTATGGCTAGGATCGGGGGGTATTAACCATAGAGAAGCTGGAATACAGTAGGTTTAACACCAATATAAATAAAGAATGATTTCATTATAGTACCTTAAAGTGGTAGTTTGCTTTATTACACTAACGGATCTCACCAAGTTTTTGTTAAAGTTTTGTGTGAATGAAGTGTTCGAAGATTGAGGAGCTATCAATATGAGAAGAATAAAGAGAGGCAAGAGTTCAAGGTTGGGGATGCCCAAGGCACCCCAAGTAAATATTTCAAAGGATACTCAAGCATCTAAGCTTGGGGATGCCCCGGTTGGCATCCCATCTTTCTTCTTCAACAAATATCGGTATACCTCGTTTTTTTTTGTTCACATGATTTGTGTCCTTTGTGTTTTTGTCTTTTTTCCTTTAAGAACCATGCTAGTATGAGTTAGCCCTTCATTGATTTATATAATACTTCATGTGCTTCACTTATACTCCCTCCGTTCCTTTATATAAGGTGTATTTGTTTTTTCAAAAGTCAAACGAGTGTAAGTTTGACCAAGTTTTTAGAAAAATATATCAACATTCACAATACGAAATTTATATCATTTGATCCATCATGTAATGTAGTTTCATATATTATCTACTAGGTATTGCAGATGTTGATATTTTATTCTATAATCTTGGTCAAACATTCAAATGGTTGACTTGCACGGAAACCAATACACCTTATATTCTGGAACGGAGGGAGTATCTTTTAAGTATGATCTTATAGAATTGCTCTTTGTGCTTCACTTAAATCTTTTGAGTATGGTTTTATGGAATGCTTCATGTGCTTCACTTACATATTTTGAGCTTGGATATTGGTTAGTATATATTAATTGTAGAATGCCCCATGAACTTAACTTATATCTTTTGGAGTATATGAATAATACTATCATCTAAAGTGGGTTTGGAAGAGTGTCAACTTTAGGAATTAGTGATCCCACTATTCCGAACGAGAAGAATTTTGCTTATGTGGAGAGTAGAAAAATTTCTATGCTTGTAGATCATGAAAAGAATGCTTTATGTGATGGTTATATTTTTGAATTCATTCATGATGATACTGAAAATTATTATGATGGAGTAATTTATGCTTGTAGGAGTTGCAATAATACCAAGTTTCGTCTCTATGTGCTTAAAGTTTTGAAGTTATACTTGTTTTGCCCTCCTATGCTAGTTGATTCTTGTTCCCATAAATTATGTGCTCACAAAATCCCTAGGCATAGGAAGTGGGTTAGATTTAAATGTGCTAGTCATATTCTTCATGATGCTCTCTCTATGTTTCAATTCTTTTCTTTTATGTGAGCATCATTGAAATCATCATGCCTAGCTAAAAGGCATTAAAGAAAAGCGCTTGTTGGGAGACAACCCAATATATACCCTTGCTGTCTTTGTGTGTTTACATGATTAATCTACTGTAGTAATCATGTTTTATAGCTTTTGTTTCAATAAATTGCCAATTGAGACCTTTGGGAAGACCTGGGTGAAAGTTAATGTGATCTAGCTGTAAAAAACAGAAACTTTCCACTCACGGGATTAGCTGCCAATTTTTACAGAAGAGTGCTTTTGAGTTGATTCTTTTTGAAGAAGATTAATAGACAAATTCCTCACGTCCACCAATTTATTTCATAATTTTTCGAGTAGCATAAGTATGGTTGTTGTTCATCTCATTACAGACTGTTCTATTTCTGACAGATTCTGTTTTTACTGCATAGTTTGCTTGTTTTCTAGTTTCTATGGCTTATATTTGTCAATATAAATTGTAGAAATGATATGGTACAGTAGTCATTGTGTGAGAACAATTATTAACCTTGTCTTTGACAGTAGCAATGTGAATGGTTTACTCTTTATCATACTAACCTATCTCACGAAGTTCCATTAAGTTTCATGTGATTGAAGTTTTCAAGCTTTGGGTGAGATATTGATATGAGAAGAATAAGGAGCGGAAAGACCCTAAGCTTGGGGATGCCCAGGGCACCCCAAGGTAATATTCAAGGAAGACTCAAGCGCCTAAGCTTGGGGATGTCCCGGAACGCATCCCCTCTTTCGTCTTCAAAACTGTCGGTATACTTTACTCGGAGCTATATTTTTATTCGTCACATGATATGTGTTTTGCTTGGAGCGTATTTTCAATTTTACTTGTGGTTTGAATAAAATCATTGGATCTGAAATCTTGAATGAAAAAGAATCCTCCCATGGCTAGTTAATTATTTGACTACTCAGTGTTCTTCACTTATATCTTTTTGGAGTAGTTTGTCATTTACTCACGCGCTTCACGTATATCCTATGAGTAAACAGTTGAAATAATTGAATATCATAAATCTGAATTTATATATGTTTCATATGCTTATACCATGGGGAGTAATGACTTCACACATAATAAGTATTGGTAGTAAACTTATTGAAACTCAGCAAACGCAGAATTGGTCACTTGAACAAGTCATGAAAGAATATTGAAGGAAGAGAGATTTTACATATAAATATACTCTCTTGGACATCTTTTGTAATTGTGAGCACTCATTAAAATATGACATTCTAAAAGGTTGATGTTGGATAAGGAAGACAACTTAATGGGATATGTTTTCCTATATCCGAAACGTTATATTGTCTTGGATCATCCAACATGTTGAGCTTGCCTTTCCCTCTCATGCTAGCCAAATTCTTTGCACCAAGTAGAAATACTACTTGTGCTTCCAAACATCCCTTAAACTAGTTTTGCCATGAGAGTCCACCATACCTACCTATTGATTGAGTAAGATCCTTCAAGTAAGTTGTCATCAGTGCATGCAATAAAAATTGCTCTTTAAATATGTATGATATATTACTGCAAAGAAAATAAGCTTTATACGAACTTGTGATAGGGAAGAAATAAAAGCGACGGACTGCATAATAAAGGTCTCTATCACAAGAGGCAATATAAAGTGACGTTCTTTTGCATTAAGATTTTGTGCATCCAACCTTAAAATCACATGACAACCTCTGCTTCCCTCTGCGAAGGGCCTATCTTTTACCTTTATCTTATACCCTTATACAAGAGTCATGGTGATCATTACCTTTCCTTTTTACACTTTTTCCTTTGGCAGGCACTTTGTGTTGGAGCATCCGGATATATATATCCACTTGGATGTAGGTTTTCATAAAGTATTATTGTTGACATTACCCTTGAGGTAAAAGGTTGGGAGGCAAAACTATAAGCCCCTATCTTTCTCTGTGTCCAATTAAAACTTTGAACCCATAATAGCACGTGAGTGTTAGCAATTGAGAAAGACTATATGATAGTTGAGTATGTGGGATTTGCTAAATCAAAGCTCTTACATAGACCCTTCGTGAAAATAAGATGAATTGCAATTGATTGATCACTAAGAGCATTGTTTGTTAGTTTTCAAGAAAGTTTATGATCTATACTTTAACATGTGAATAGATTGTTACTTGATCATGAAAAGTTTTATGAGATGAGCTACTGTTATGACATATAATGATGCTAGAAAAGGTGATTGAAATTATCATTGATCAAACTTGTGCACCTCCTAGCATTCACACTTCATAAATTATTTCTTTTATCATTTACCTACTCGAGGACGAGCAGGAATTAAGCTTGGGGATGTTGATACGTCTCCAATGTATCTATAATTTATGAAGTGTTCAAGCTATTATATTATCCATCCTAGATGTTTTGTATGTATTTATATGCTATTTTATATGATTTTTGGGACTAACCTATTAACCTAGAGCCCAGTGCTAGTTTCTGTTTTTTCCTTGTTTTTGAGTTTTACAGAAAAGGAATACCAAACGGAGTCCAATTGACGTGCCATTTTTTGATGATTTTTATGGACCAAAAGAAGCCCCTGGAGTAAAAGAGTTGGGCCAAAAGAGTCCCGGGCTGTCCACGAGGGTGGGGGGCGCGCCCAGCCCCCCTGGGCGTGGGCCCCTATCTCATGGACGATTCGGAGACCCCCTTGATGTGAGACCGATGCCAAAAATTCCTATAAATACAGAAACCTCCAGAAAATAACCTAGATCGGAAGTTCCACCGCCGCAAGCCTCTGTAGCCACGAGAAATCAATCTAGGCCCTCTCTGGCACCCTGCCGGAGGGGGCCATTATCACCGGAGGCCATGGAGGAGGATCTCGGAGGGGCCATCATTGCCATGAAGGCCAAGGACCAGAGGGAGAACCTCTCTCCATCCAGGGGGAGGCCATGGAGGAGGAAGCACAGGGAGGAGGACCTCTCCTCCTCTCTCTCGGTGGTGCTGGAGTGCCATCGGGAGGGGAATCATCTCTGTGGTGATCGTCTTCATCAACATCACCATCATCATCACCATCCTCATCTCTTTTACGCGGTCCACTCTCCCGGACCCCGCTGTAATCCCTACTTGAACATGGTGCTTTATGCCACATATTATGATCCAATGATGTGTTGCCATCCTATGATGTTTTGAGTAGATATCTTTTGTCTTTGGGTTGATTGATGATCTAGATTGGTACGAGTTGTATGTTTTATTGTGGTGCTGTCCTATTGTGCCTTCCGTGTCTTGAAAGTGTGAGGGATTCCCGCTGTAGGGTGGTGCAATACGTTCATGATTCGCTTATAGTGGGTTGCTTGAGTGACAAAAGCATAAACCCGAGTAAGGGGGTTGTGGCATATGTGATAAAGGGGACTTGATGCTTTATGGTATGGTTGGGTTTTACCTTAATGATCTTTAGTAGTTGCGGATGCTTGCTAGAGTTCCAATCATAAGTGCATATGATCCAAGAAGAGAAAGTATGTTAGCTTATGCCTCTCCCTCATATGAAATTGCAATGATGACTACCGGTCTTGTTAACAATTGCCTAGGATAGTTCCGCACATCGATCCATCATTATTCCACACTCTCTATTAATAATGTTTAGTAATATATTCTAACTTTATGATAACAGCACCTACTTTTATATTTTAGCTCTCCGATATCATGCAAAGTTATCCTCTTCATACCCAGAACGTAGTTTTATTTCTCGTATCTAGTTGGAAGCAAACGTTCGGTGTACGTAGAGTCGTATCAATGGCAGATAGGACTTGAGAGAATATTGATCTTACCTTTAGCTCCTTGTGGGTTCGACACTCCATACTTACCACTTCCACCTTTGGAAATTGCTATGATAATTCCCTGCACTTGGGGATTATCACGGCCCTATGGGGAACAGAGAGGAGTAGTGCGAGAGGGGGGAGCAATCTGGTGCGGGCATGGGAGATTTTTTTAGTTCTCTTTTAGTGGGCCCGAGGATAACTAACCCAATTAGAACCTCTCCACCGGGCTAGTTTTTTTAGTTGGGTTAGAGCAAACTAGCTCAAACTAACCCCTCCTGTTTCGATAATTTGAGGCTATTTCAACCCAAACTAGCTCTAACTCAGGGATCCAAACAAAGAGGAGTAGTATTGTACATGCTACAGTGTGGACCATAGCACATTGTTTTTTATGGCCACATCACCACATTGTTTTCTACTGCCGGTTTACTGGGCTACCGTGGTTCGCACTGCTGGTTCACTGGGCTGCCATGGTTCGCATTCCTCCGACCTGAGAAGTAGTAGTAGTATATACCACATCATTTTTGCTCCTTCTTACTACTACTACGTACTTCACCGACATGTGGGAGAGCCAGCATCCGGGTCGACGTGTCATGCACCAAATTAGAGTGTGGAACGGAAGGGTGGCATCACCCCGGTCGGAGCGCCAGTAATTCATGACTATAGTGATTAGTCATATCACAAGTTTTTCCAGCAGTAACGCACCGTCAAATTGCACAGCCCGACCTTTCCAGCAGTAAGTTTGAGAATCCGCCACTTGCTTACCCTCCTCGCCTCTCTGTCAAACCGCCTACCCGAAAACTACCGTGCGTACTGCCCGGGAAAAGCCCCGCCCTCAACTTTTAACTACGCAAAAATAGTTCGAGCTTGTTCGTTCTATATAAATACTTATTGTATGTTTATTCACCCATGGGGTTGTTCAAGGAATGGAGGGCCGGGGAGCACAAGTGAACAATACTAGTACTACTAGTAGTAAGTAGGAGTCGTATAGTAGTCACATTAAATAGATAGTTTCTTTTCTTTAATGCCACGTACACAAATTGAAACGCTTGTTGTGGAGAGAAAAAGATAATCACTCCACTATATATGTACGCAGGGGCCTGAGTGCTTGCTTTACTAGGGTTCCTCTCTTCATTCTCTCATCCTCTCCAGATCTAAACAAGAAAGCGATAGCGACATTTTCTCTCTACTCACCGTTGGTCACAGATCCGGCCGGATCCCTTCGGCTGGTGTGTGTAGAGGACTAAAAGGTGCATCATTCACGCGGTCATCGCCGCCGAGAGACGAAACCCACGGCTGCCAGCGGGGCCTGATCCTCTGCCTGTGTCGTTCTCTCCGACACATCGCCGGCTCGGGAGGTCCTCTGACCCTTCTTCCTCCCTATCGTATTGTGCGTATGTCGGACCTGCCGCCACCGACATCCCGATGAACCTAAGGTACAAGTTCTTTGAAAGCAGCCTTGCTCTACTGCTCCAGCTACCAACGTGTCTGCATGTGCATCTTTTTCTACTTCCATCAGCTCTTCCAAATCCACCTAAATTTTTAGTATTATTAGAGGTAAAGCTACTTCATGCATTCGAATCTAGGACTTGGTTCAAACAACGAAGAAAGGGGGAAAGTCGTAGCATGAATCTAGGACTTGATTCAAAGAGGAAATAACAGGGGGAAAGTAGAAGAGACTGGGTACCCAACCGGTCTCTTGGTTGAAAAGGGAAATAATGGGAAAACTCAGTACACACTGGATAAGGAACAGATCTATTATTGGTCGAAAAATGGATAGAAAGTAGCGGCTGGTGGACAAGTCAACAGAGTATGTCCAGGATTAGATTTGCTGCCCTCACATAGTAAAAGGTCTCCAGGATTAGATTTGCTGCCCTCACATAGTAAAAGTTCTCCAGAATTAGATTTGCTGCTCTCATAGAGCATGAACAAACTCGGCATCACCACTTTATGCCTCTTTGTAGGTACATCGTGCTGATGCGTCCACTGTCGCATGTCCTTATACCAACCTTTTGATGTTGTTAATGTAAGGGCCCATGTAAAATGAAGCAATCACACTGTTACCTGAAGGACATGTCTAACCAGTGTTATTGTTAATATAATGCCTCCAGTGATATGATGCAATTAAACTGTCTTAACAAATGGTACTCATGTTGTTTTCCCAAGTATGATAAGTAAGTTGCTTCTTTACGCTGCTGAGTGACCTGGTGTCCCCATGGTCCCATGCCCTTAAACCAACTCTTTAGCTGCTGTTTATTTATTGTATCTGGTAAACAAGCAATGCCACAATTAAAGTAATCCCATATTTGATGAATGTCATAGTTGATCGTAATGCTTCTGGTAACATGAAGCATTACTGACGTTTTAAAATTTCTACTGTCCTTGCGTGATTGCCATGAACATAATTAAGATGCTTCTTTTCATTTCGTGTATGTTTCGTATATACTTATTGCCGGCAACTATTTACTTTCTATCTTTTTGTGCAGATAGGGATAGCCATTTCACCTTGCTGCTATTGTGACCTTTTGGTGAACTGCACAAAACACTTTTTTTGGAATGAGTGTCTTGTGCAGTTCAACTAAAATGTCATGTGGGCAACATCTCTCAATTTTGGTGGAACTGCACAAAACGGTGACTGGGGTTCCCAAAATCTCCGTCAAATTCTGTTGGTAATCTCGTGCAACATTTTATTAGCCTTTGCAAGATGAGTCGTCACTGTCACCACAATGGCACTTTATTTTAGTGGAACTGCACAAAAGGATAAGCAAATTATAGTTGCACCTTACATGAGCAGGACAACCAACCTTAATGTTGCTCAATTTTAGTGCAACTACTAAAGAAGAACTTGCCAGCTCATGAGAGTAAGTACTTCTTGCTAGCTGAATGATGCAATCTTTGTTTCATTTCAGGTGAACTACAGAAAAGGCGCATGAATTGAATCATGGAGCTGCAGGTTGCCCTCATCCGAGTGGAATTGCAGCTTCACCAGATCGAGTCGTGGCGGCATAGGGCCCCTCACACCGGTCAGTACTGTCCTTTATCAACATGATTGTGCTTTGTCATGCTGTGCCAACGTTGTATTTTTTAAATAAAGCTATTCTGTCGCAATCTTTTCTCGTTTTGGAAATAAAGTTTGCTTCAACTAGTGCCACTATTATAGTAATTTCAAGGGATGTGTCAAAGATTGACGCATCAGGAACATAGATAGCATTGTTGGCCAAAAGAAAAGGCCAATGTTAGTACAACCATCTCTACGGCTGCTAGAGTCCTAAATCCATGCTCTTTCTTACCTGTGCAAATAGAAATACTCTACTACAGATGTTGTGATGGTCAAGAGCATTCGCCAAGTTCTTGGGTTGTATGACACGGCTAGCCAAGATGGATTTAATCCCGATATTCACTTTATCAAAAGGCTCTAATGGGTTGGTTCTGAATCTTGCAAGATGGGAATCAATGAGATGTGTAGGCATCTTTGTTGTACTTATTATTTGAATCTTATTTGTTGGTTCTGAATCTTGGAAGCTGGGAATCAATGAGATGTGTAGGCATCTTTGTTGTACTTATTATTTGAATCTTATTTGTTGGTTCTAAATCTTGCAAGCTGGGAAACATGGCATGATGATGCAGAGGACAGCAACCATAACAAACTGTTCAAACTTGGTAGTATTGTCTGTGTGAAAGTGCGGCAAATGTGTTGATCATGTGCGTCCCGAGAATAATAATTCTAATTGTTGTGCATGTTGATCCTGTGGCACTGATAGAACGAGCCAATGCATTGCTTGTTTTAAGAATACATTTTAATTAAAGCTAATTAAATTTAAGTAAACTGACCACTAACACTTGTTATTACAGTACCAATACAGGCTCGCTCGTGAACTGACGTGTGTGGCCGGAATAGGTTTCTTAATGGAGGCATTTGAATGTGCCGAGGGTGCATATTCTGTAGGGCATGCAGTGGGTGAGGGAGGGGTCATAACTGTTGTCGCCTATACACACTCAGTTTACTGTTGAATCCAGTTCCCGAAGAGTTGAAAAACGAACTACTGCTGCCGCCTAATCACTCTTTCACTTGAAGAGACTCCAATGGCGATCTGAGGGGTGAGCCTACTGGATATGGACTTCAGCAAGGAGTTCTCCTTTGAGTTCTCCTTTCAGTCCCATGGCGGCACCAAGTTGAATGTGATGTACACCAACGATCCGCACTCGGTGAAGCTCTACCTCGCCAAGTTCAAGCAGTACCTACAGGACGAGAAAGCACAAGGTCACAGGACTAGACCTTGTGCCCATCCATTTGTCTCCTGACAGGGACCAGCGGATCGCGGTCGCCCAGGTATGCGTGTGGGACGAGGTTCTCGTCTACCACTGTTGTAGGGCCATCAGAGGTTCTGGAGCATTCGCCCATTTCATCGGCAGCGCCGACTGCACCTTCGCTACGGTGGAGAGAAGGAAGAACGCGACAATTCGGCCATCTGGTGCAGCAAGCTTGTCGACATCCAGAAGCAATACAAGATCATCGGCAATGGGCAGGAGAAGGACTCCATGGTTGACCTCGCCGTGACCATCATCAACCCCTGCTACGCCAACATGAAAGAAGACAACGATACCAAGGAGCTCCACCGGCCACCCTGCATCCGAACAAGTCAACCCTCGTACTCCCCTCGCCTGCGTCTTCCCCTGCTGCGGTTCATTCGGTCCACGGTCGTCTCGACGTCATCCTCCACCTTGGTGCTGTCGCCGTGGCGCCGCCGTCTGTCATTCCCAACATGGTCAACAAAACAAGAGGAATCAGGAGACAACTGTTCATCGAGAGGCTGACAGTCTCGGGCCCACCAGGTCCATGGCCTAGGTTTTGTTGTTTAACATGGTCAGCCCACGAGGACGGGTCATCGACCCGTTGGCTGGGCGGTTGCTGCCAGCCCACCCGAGTTCAAGTCCCGGCTTGGACGTGTGGTGCTCGCGGAGTTTCTCCTACAAAAAAATGCCAACGAGGGTTAGCCCTTGGGTTGGTCTCATTTTTTTAACATGGGCAGCCCACGACATGTTTCAACGTTTTTGGGATCAAGCGGCCTCTGGGCCTCCCAACCTAGCTTGTCTATAACATCAGCAACCCAAATTATGCTTGTTTTTTCAAGACGACGCACAACTTAGTTCTTTTTTTCTATAAGAATGCAAAACTGAACCTATGTTTTCCCTTCAATAATAATAATAATAATAATAATATATATATATATATTATATATAAACAACATAAGGTTCCATTAAACCTGACGTTCCTCCAACCATTTTATAGACCTTCCCACTTCCTTTATTTTTTGTTTTCATTAATCCTATATCTGAATTTTCTTCCTCTCTTTTTTTGATGTAAACTGAGTTTTCTCTCGGTACATTTCCCTAGAACCAACTCAACTGTCCCACGTCTAGCCTAAAAATAATAATACCCCACGTCATATTAACTCATCAAATTAAAATGATATTTTATTTCGTAAATTGAAAGTTCTTACAAAATAATAATAATAATTGTTTATATATAACTTGGCAAGTTAACTCCTAGTGATTGCGTACATAAGCTTGCAAAGATTTTACTGACCAATGCAGTAATAGACGTGCAATCATGTGTTTATGTTTTTATAACCTTTCTCCGTCCAGCCCAACATGATATTTTCACCCAGCCCAGCAAGTCACGGATTTCAAGAAAGATGCAAATGTGCTTCAAATCCTACCATATATATAAACAGGCTGCATAGATGCTACATCATTGTTTCACCCAGCCCACCAAATGGACTAAAAAACAAATGGACTGACTGACATGTGGGCCAGTAGGTCAAAGCATAAGCAAGGCGTTGGATTTACATCCAACGGCCGGCATTCTTCTTCAATCTCTCGTCGTCTTCCCCCAGCGCTGCCGGGGCCGCCTGCTCCAGCCTCCGGCATTCGGCGGCATTGTTTTGTGCGCCTCGCAGCGAAACGCTACCCCGCCGATGGCCAGGCCATCCCTCCACTCTGCACCTCCTATTATTCTCTGCTGAGTGTAGGCCCACCCTGCACCTGAACCAGTCAAGTTTCCCACTCCTCTCTGTCTGCGGCTCCACTGCCGCGTCTTCCCCATCTCCGGCTCGTTCCAGTCTGGGGCCTCGCCGTCGTCCACCGCCTCGCTGCGCTCAGTGCAGCGTGGTCAACAAACGAGAGTCGTCGGAAGAGGACTGTACGTGAGAGCCTGACGGCTGGGACCCACGAGGTCCATGGTCGCACGCAAGGAAAGTTCCTCCTTATTAGTTGTTTCCTTCCCCAGACAGCTGGGACCCACCGGTTGTATCTTCGCACGGAAGGAAGTGCCTCCTTGTTATGCGAAAAAAACTATTCCTCCCAATGATAGCTGGGGCCCGGTAGATTTGGTGGATGACTTGTGGGCCTACTAAGCAGACGTGTATGCAGGGGTTTGTCAACTTAATCAACAAATGATTCTAGCAGCTGGACCGTTGGATGTTAATCCAACAGCCGTACTTCTTCTTCAACCTCTGCTCTTGCTCCTGTCTCCCATGGGTGGCAGTGCTGCTGCGCACCCGAACCAGTCAAGTTTCCCACTCCTCTCCATTTGCGATTCCACTGCCGTGTCTTTCCCATCTCCGGGTCGTTCCAGTCTGAGGCCTCTCCGTTGTCCACCAGCCTTGGTGCGCTCGGCAAGGTGTGGTCAACATGGTCAACAAACGAGAGTCATTGGAAGCCTCACACCACAGCCGAATCAGTGAACCCTCGTACTCCTCTCCGCACGGGCTTCCATTGCCGTGTCTTCCCCGGCTCCGCGTCGTCCCCTTCCTAGGCCTCGCCATTGTCCATCGCCCTGGTTCTCTCAGCGCGGTGTGGTCAATGTGGTCAAGGAACGATTTCCATCGGAAGAGCACTGTACGTGGAGAGGCTGACAACTGGGTCCACGGCAGCCGCAAGGAAGTGCCTCCTTATTACGCGCAAAATAATTATTCCTCCACTTGACAGCAGGGACACACCGGACAGGCCACCGTATTTCGCGAAAAAAACGTTTCCTCCCTGACTGCTGGGACCCACCGGATGGGCCACCGTATTTCGCAAAAAAAACGTTTCCCCCGCTGTCAGCTCAGACCCACCGGAAGTGCCTCCTTGTTACGCACAAAAAAATGAATACTCCCCCTGCTAGCTGGGACCCACCTGTTGGGGAACGTAGTAATTTCAAAATTTTCCTACGCACACACAAGATCATGGTGATGCATAGCAACGAGAGGGAAGAGTATGTCCACGTACCCTCGTAGACCGTAAGCGAAAGTGTTAGCACAACGCGGTTGATGTAGTCGTACGTCTTCACGGCCCGACCAATCAAGCACCGAAAGCACGGCACCTCCGAGTTCTTGCACACGTTCAGCTCGATGATATCTCTCGAACTCCGATCCAGCCAAGTGTCGAGGGAGAGTTCCGTCAGCACGACGGTGTGGTGACGATGATGATGTTCTACCGACGTAGGGCTTCGCCTAAGCACCGCTACGATATTATCGAGGTGGACTATGGTGGACGGAGGCACCGCATACGGCTAATAGATCAATGATCAATTGTTGTGTCTCTGGGGTGCCCCCCTGCCCCCGTATATAAAGGAGCAAGGGGGGAGGCGGCCAGCCTAGGAGAACGGCGTGCCAAGGGGAGAGTCCTACTCCCACCGGGAGTAGGACTCCTCCTTCCCTTGTTGGAGTAGGAGAGAAGGAAAGAGGGGGAGAGGAAGAAGGAAAAGGGGGCTGCACCCCTTGTCCAATTCGGACCAGAGGGGGGCTGTGCGCCTCCTTCCTTTTGGCCTCTCTCCTCTATTCCCGTATGGCCCAATTAGGCCCATATACTCCCCGGTGAATTCCCGTAACTCTCCGGTACTCCGAAAAATACCCGAATCACTCGGAACCTTTACTAAGTCCGAATATAGTCGTCCAATATATCGATCTTTACGTCTAGACTATTTCGAGACTCCTCGTCATGTCCTCGATCTCATCCGGGACTCCTAACTCCTTCGGTACATCAAATCTCATAAACTCATAATATAACTGTCATCGAAACCTTAAGCGTGCGGACCCTACGGGTTTGAGAATTATGTAGACATGACCGAGACACATTTCCGGTCAATAACCAATAGCAGAACCTGGATGCTCATATTGGCTCCTACATATTCTGCGAAGATCTTTATCGGTCAAACCGCATAACAACATACGTTGTTCCTTTTGTCATCGGTATGTTACTTGCCCGAGATTCGATCGTCGGTATCTCAATACCTAGTTCAATCTCATTGCCGGCAAGTCTCTTTACTCGTTATGTAATGCATCATCCCGCAACTAACTCATTAGTCACATTACTTGCAAGGCTTATAGTGATGTGCACTACCGAGAGGGCCCAGAGATACCTCTCCGACAAATCGGAGTGACAAATCCTAATCTCGAAATACGCCAACCCAACATGTACCTTCGGAGATACCTGTAGAGCTCCTTTATAATCACCCAGTTATGTTGTGATGTTTGGTAGCACACAAAGTGTTCCTCTGGTAAACGGGAGTTGCATAATCTCATAGTTATAGGAACATGTATAAGTCATGAAGAAAGCAAATAGTAACATACTAAACGATCAAGTGCTAAGCTAACAGAATGGGTCAAGTCAATCACATCATTCTCCTAATGATGTGATCCCGTTTAATCAAATGACAACTCATGTCTATGGTTAGGAAACTTAACCATCTTTGATTAACGAGCTAGTCAAGTAGAGGCATACTAGTGACACTATGTTTGTCTATGTATTCACACACGTATTACGTTTCCGGTTAATACAATTCTAGCATGAATAATAAACATTTATCATGCAATAAGGAAATAAATGATAACTTTATTATTGCCTCTAGGGCATATTTCCTTCAGTCTCCCTTTGCACTAGAGTCAATAATCTAGTTCACATCGCCATGTGATTCAACACCAATATTCACATCTATATGTGATTAATACCCATAGTTTACATCGTCATGTGATCAACACCCAAAGGGTTTACTAGAGTCAATAATCTAGTTCACATCGCTATGTGATTAACACCCAGAGAGTACTAAGGTATGATCATGTTTTGCTCGTGAGAGAAGTTTAGTCAACGGGTCTGTCACATTCAGAGCCGTATGTATTTTGCAAATATTCTATGTCTACAATGCTCTGCACGGAGCTACTCTAGCTAATTACTCCCACTTTTAATATGTATCCAGATTAAGACTTAGAGTCATCTGGATCAGTGCCAAAACTTGTATCGACGTAACCCTTTACGACAAACCTTTTGTCACCTCCATAATCGAGAAACATATCCTTATTCCACTAAGGATAATTTTGACCAATGTCCAGTGATCTACTCCTAGATCACTATTGTACTCCCTTGCCAAACCAGGGCAGAGTATACAATAGGTCTGGTCCATAGCATTGCATACTTTTATAGAACCTATGACTGATGCATAGGGAATGACTGTCATTCTCTTTCTATTTTCTGCCGTGGTCGGGATTTGAGTCTTACTCAATTTCATCCCTTTGCAACACAGGCAAGAACTCTTTCTTTGACTGTTCCATTTTGAACTACTTCAAAATCTTGTCAAGGTATGTACTCATTGAAAATCTTATCAAGCGTCTTGATCTATCTCAATAGATCTTGATGCTTAATATGTAAGTAGCTTTACTGAGGTCTTTCTTTGAAGAACTTCTTTCAAACACTCCTTTATGCTTTCTAGAAAATTCTACATTATTTCTGATCAAAAATATGTCATTCACATATACTTATCAGAAAGGCTGTAGTGCTCCCACTCACTTTCTTGTAAATGCAGGCCTTTCCAAAAGTCTGCATAAAACCATATGCTTTGATCAACTCATCAAAGCGTATATTCCAACTCCGAGATGCTTGCACCAGTCCATTGATGGATTGCTAGAGCTTGCACACTTTGTTAGCACCTTTATGATTGACAAAACCTTCTGCTTGTATCATATACAACTCTTCTTTAATAAATCCATTAAGGAATTCAGTTTTGACATCCATTTGCCAGATTTCATAAAATGTGGCAATTTGCTAACATGATTCGGACAGACTTAAGCATCGATATGAGTGAGAAAATCTCATCATATTCAACACCTTGAACTTGTCGAAAAACCTTTTTGCGACAAGTCGAGCTTTGTAGATAGTAACATTACTATCAGCATCCGTCTTCCTCTTGAAGATCCATTTATTTTCTATGGCTTGCCGATCATCGGACAAGACAACCAAAGTACACACTTTGTTCTCATACATGGATCCCATCTCAGATTTCATGGTCTCAAGCCATTTCGTAGAATCTGGGCTCATCATCGCTTCCTCATAGTTCGTAGGTTCATCATGGTCTAGTTACATGACTTCCAGAACAGGATTACCGTACCACTCTGGTGCGGATCTTATTTTGATTGACCTACAAGGTTCGGTAGTAACTTGATCTGAAGTTTCATGATCAATATCATTAGCTTCCTCACTAATTGGTGTAGTGGTCACTGGAACTGATTTCTGTGATGAACTACTTTCCAATTCGGGAGAAGGTACAATTACCTTACCAAGCTCTTCCTCCCACTCACTTCTTTCGAGGGAAACTCCTTCTCTAGAAAGGATCCATCTTAGCAACGAATATTTTGCCTTCGGATCTGTGATAGAAGGTGTACCCAACAATTTCCTTTGGGTATTCTATGAAGATGCACTTCTCTGATTTAGGTTCGAGCTTATCACGTTGAAACTTCTTCACATAAGCATCACAGCCCCAAACTTTAAGAAACGACAACTTTGGTTTCTTGCCAAACCACAGTTCATAAGCCGTCGTCTCAACGGGTTTTGATGGTGCCCTATTTAAAGTGAATGCAACTGTCTCTAATGCATAACCCCAAAACGATAGTGGTAAACCGATAAGAGACATCATAGGTCGCACAATATCCAATAAAGTGCGGTTACGATGTTCGGACACACCATAAAGTTGTGGTGTTCCTGGTGGTGTGAACTGTGAAACTATTCCACATTGTTTTATATGAAGGCCAAACTCGTAACTCAAATATTCTCCTCCACGATCAGATCGTAGAAACTTTATTTACTTGTTACAATGATTATCCACTTCACTCTGAAATTCTTTGAACTTTTCAAATGTTTCAGATTTGTGTTTCATTAAGTAGATATACTCATATCTGCTCAAATCATCTTGCGAAGGTTAGAAAATAATGATACCCGCCACGAGCATCAATACTCATTGGACCGCATACATTAGTATGTACTATTTCCAATAAGTCACTAGCTCATTCCATTGTTCCGGAGAACGGAGTTTTAGTCATCTTGCCCATAAGGCACGGTTCGCAAGCATCAAATGATTCATAATCAAATGATTCAAAAAATCCATCTTTATGGAGTTTCTTCATGCGCTTTACACCGATATGACCCAAACGGCAGTGCCACAAATATGTTGCACTATCATTATAAACTTTGCATCTTTTGGCATCAATATTATGAATATGTGTATCACCATGATCAAGATTCAATAAACCATCAACATTGGGTGTATGACCATAGAAGGTTTTATTCATGTAAATAGAATAACAATTTATTCTCTGTCTTAGATGAATAATCGTATCGCAACAAACATGATCTAATCATATTTATGCTCAACGCAAACACCAAATAACATTTATTTAGGTTCAACACTAATCTCAAAAATATAGGGAGTGAACGATGATGATCATATCATTCTTGGAACCACTTCCAACACACATCGTTACTTCACCCTCAACTAGTCTATGTTTATTCTGTAACTCCTGTTTCAAGTTACTAATCTTAGCAACCGAACAAGTATCAAATACTCATGGGCTACTATAAACACTAGTAAGGTACACATCAATAACATGTATATCAAATATACCCTTGTTCACTTTGCCATCCTTCTTTATCCACCAAATATTATGGGCATTTCCGCTTCTAGTGACCATTTCCTTTGCAGTAGAAGCACTTAGTTTCAGGATTTGGTCCAGCTTTGGGATTCTTCACGGGAGTGACACCTTGCTTGCCATTCTACTTGAAGTTTCTTTTCTTTTCCTTTGCCCTTTTCTTGAAACTAGTGGTCATATCAATCATCAACACTTGATGCTCTTTCTTGATTTCTACCTTCGTCGATTTCAACATCATGAAGAGCTCGAGAATCGTTTTCGTCATCCCTTGCATACTATAGTTCATCATGAAGTTCCAGTAACTTGGTGATGGTGACTAGAGAACTCTGTCAATCACTATCTTATCTGGAAGATTAACTCCCACTTGATTCAAGAAATTGTAGTACTCAGACAATCTAAGCACTTGCTCACTAGTTGAGCAATTCTCCTCCATCTTTTAGGCGAAGTATTTGTCAGAGGTCTCATACCTCTTGACACGGGCATGAGTCTGAAATATCAATTTCATCTCATGGAACATCTCATATGTCCCGTGACATTTCAAAAATGTTTTTGTAGTCCCGGTTCTAAGCCATAAAGCATGGTGCACAAAACTATCAAGTAGTCATCATATTGAGCTAGCCAAACGTTCATAACGTCTGTATCTGCTCCTGCAATAGGTTTGTCACCTAGCGGTGCATCAAGGACATAATTCTTCTGTGCAGCAATGAGGATAGACCTCAGATCATGGACCAAGTCCACATCATTGCTACTAACATTTTTCAACATAGTTTTTCTTTAGGAACATATAAAAAACATAGGGAAGCTATAACGTGAGCTATTGATCTACAGCATAATTTGCAAAATACTACCAGGACAAAGTTCATGATAAATTAAAGTTCAATTAATCATATTACTTAAGAACTCCCACTTAGATACACATCCCTCTAATCATCTAAGTGATCACGTGATCCAAATCAACTAAACCATAACTGATCATCACGTGAAATGGAGTAGTTTTCAATGGTGAACATCACTATGTTGATCATATCTACTATATGATTCATGCTCGACCTTTCGGTCTCAGTGTTCCGAGGCCATATCTGCATATGCTAGGCTCGTCAAGTTTAACCTGAGTATTCTGCGTGTGCAAAAACTGGCTTGCACCCGTTGTAGATGGACGTAGAGCTTATCACAACCGATCATCACGTGGTGTCTGGGCACGACGAACTTTGGCAACGGTGCATACTCAGGGAGAACACTTTTATCTTGAAATTTAGTGAGAGATCATCTTATAATGCTACCGTCAATCAAAACAAAATAAGATGTATAAAAGATAAACATCATATGCAATCAAAAATATGTGACATGATATGGCCATCATCATCTTGTGCCTTTGATCTGCATCTCCAAAGCATCGTCATGATCTCCATCGTCACTGGCATGACACCATGATCTCCATCATCTTGATCTATATCAATGTGTCGTCACATGGTCGTCTCGCCAACTATTGCTCTTGCAACTATTGCTATCGCACAGCGATAAAGTAAAGCAATTATTTGGCACTTGCATCTTATGCAATAAAGAGACAACCATAAGGCTTCTGCCAGTTGCTGATAACTTCAACAAAACATGATCATCTCATAAAACAACTTATATCTCATCACGTCTTGACCATATCACATCACAACATGCCCTACAAAAACAAGTTAGACGTCCTCTACTTTGTTGTTGCAAGTTTTACGTGGCTGCTACGGGCTGAGCAAGAACCGTTCTTACCTACGCATCAAAACCACAACGATAGTTCGTCAAATTAGTGTTGTTTTAACCTTCTCAAGGATCGGGCGTAGCCACACTCGGTTCAACTAAAGTTGGAGAAACTGACACCCGCCAGCCACCTGTGTGCAAAGCACGTCGGTAGAACCAGTCTCGCGTAAGCGTACGCGTAATGTCGGCCTGGGCCGCTTCATCCAACAATATCGCCGAACCAAAGTATGACATGCTAGTAAGCAGTATGACTTCTATCGCCCACAACTCACTTGTGTTCTACTCGTGCATATAACATCAATGCATAAAACCTAGGCTCGGATGCCACTATTGGGGAACGTAGTAATTTCAAAATTTTCCTACGCACACGCAAGATCATGGTGATGCATAACAATGAGAGGGAAGCGTATGTCCATGTACCCTCATAGACCGTAAGCGGAAGCATTAGCACAACGCGGATGATGTAGTCGTATGTCTTCACGGCCCGACCGATCAAGCACCGAAAGCACGGCACCTTCGAGTTCTTGCACACATTCAGCTCGATGACATCTCTCGAACTCCGATCCAGCTGAGTGTTGAGGGAGAGTTCCGTCAGCACGACGGCGTGGTGACGATGATGATGTTCTATCGACGCAGGGCTTCGTCTAAGCACCGCTACGATATTATCGAGGTGGATTATGGTGGAGGGGGGCACCGCACACGGCTAATAGATCAATGACCAATTGTTGTGTCTCTGGGGTGCCCCCTGCCCCCGTATATAATGGAGCAGGGGGGAGGCGGCCAACCTAGGAGGACAGCGCGCCAAGGGGGAAGTCCTACTCCCACCGGGAGTAGGACTCCTCCTTCCCTTATTGGAGTAGGAGAGAAGGAAAGAGAGGGAGAGGAAGAAGCAAAAGGGGGCTGCACCCCTTGTCCAATTCAGACTAGAGGGGGGCTGCGCGCCTCCTTCCTTTTGGCCTCTCTCCTCTATTCCTGTATGGCCCAATAAGGCCCATTCACGTAACTCTCCGGTACTCCGAAAAATACCCAAATCACTCGGAACCTTTCCGAAGTCCGAATATAGTCGTCCAATATATCGATCTTTACGTCTCGACTATTTTGAGACTCCTCGTCATGTCCTCGATTGCATCCGGGACTCCAAACTCCTTTGGTACATCAAAACTCATAAACTCATAATATAACTGTCATTGAAACCTTAAGCGTGCAGACCCTACGGGTTCGAGAACTATGTAGACATGACCGAGACACGTTTCTGGTCAATAACCAATAGCGGAACCTGGATGCTCCTATTGGCTCCTACATATTCTATGAAGATCTTTATCGGTCAAACCGCATAACAACATACGTTGTTCCTTTTGTCATCGGTATGTTATTTGCCCGAGATTCGATCATCGGTATCTCAATACCTAGTTCAATCTCGTTACCAGCAAGTCTCTTTACTCGTTATGTAATGCATCATCCCGCAACTAACTCATTAGTCACATTGCTTGCAAGGCTTATAGTGATGTGCATTACCGAGAGGGCCCAGAGATACCTCTCCGACAAATCGGAGTGACAAATCCTAATCTCAAAATACGCCAACCCAACATGTACCTTCTGAGACACCTGTAGAGCTCCTTTATAATCACCCAGTTACGTTGTGACGTTTGGTAGCACACAAAGTGTTCCTCCGGTAAACGGGACTTGCATAATCTCATAGTTATAGGAACATGTATAAGTCATGAAGAAAGCAAATAGTAACATACTAAACGATCAAGTGCTAAGCTAAAAGAATGGGTCAAGTCAATCACATCATTCTCCTAATGATGTGATCACGTTTAATCAAATGACAACTCATGTCTATGGTTAGGAAACTTAACCATCTTTGATTAACGAGCTAGTCAAGTAGAGGCATACTAGTGACACTATGTTTGTCTATGTATTCACACATGTATTATGTTTCCGGTTAATACAATTCTAGCATGAATAATAAACATTTATCATGAAATAAGGAAATAAATAATAACTTTATTATTGCCTCTAGGGCATATTTCCTTCACCACCTTGGTGGGAGGCTGACTTGTGGGCCTACTAAGTTGACGGGGACGGAGGGCTTTGTCAAGTTAGTCAATATGAACGATTCTAGCTCCAGTGACCGTACGATGTCCATCCAACGGCCGTAGTGCTTCTTCAACCTCTGGTCTTCTTGCTCCAGCCGCCCAAAGTAGTGCCGGTCGTGCCGCATGCTCCTGCCTCCCATGGTCGGCTGTGCTGCTGCGGAGGCCTCACCGCCCCCTACAATTCCCACCGCTGGCCAGGCCCTGCGGTACCGCCAGCCTCTCACCGCAGCCGAACCAGTGAACCCTCATACTCCTCTCCACACGGGCTTCCATTGCCGCGTCTTCCCCGGCTCCGCGTTGTCTCCTTCCTAGGCCTCACCGTCGTCCACCGCCCTGGTGCTCTCAGCGCGGCGTGGTCAATGTGGTCAAGGAACGACTTCCATCGGACGTGGACTATACGTGTAGAGGTTGACAGCTGGGTCCACGACCGCAGCAAGGAAGTGCCTCCTTATTACGCGGAAAATAATGATTCCTCCACCTGACAGCAGGGACCCACCGAACGGGCCATCATATTTCGTGAAAAAAACGTTTCCTCCATGACTGCTGGGACCTACTAGCTACATCTTTGCATGCAAGGAGGTGCGTCCATATTACGGGCAAAAAAATGATTTGCCCCCTAACTGCTGGGACCCACCAGCTACATCTTCGTACGCAAGGAAGTGCCTAACAGTCGGGACCCACCTGGTCGAAGCGTACGTAGCATTGTCATTCTGATCGTGAACGTGTACATACATACTGGTCGATGTAGAGGCGCGCACGTGTCGTAGTAGAGGCGCGCACGTAGCATATACACGTACGTACAGCGGCCAAGGTGCAAGAAAGTAAATACGTCCACGTACATACATACGGGCGGGGTCTCGAATGCCTACTCGTGCATACGTACGGCCAGGGCTGTGTACATGGCTGGGTCGGAATGGAGAAACTGCGTCGTCGTCGTGTTCATGGGGAGGCAACGGAATGCGTCGTGTTCATCGGGAGGCAACAAAATGCGTCGTGTTCATCCGGAGGCAACGGAACGCGTGGGAGCAAACCGGCTTGGACGGAATATGCAATGTAAATGAGGCCTGGCGTACTGCAGAACGGAGGAAACAGCCTTGTGTTCGACCGGCCACGTTCGAAACGGGATCCTGTTCATCGGGAGGGGTCTGGCGTACCGCAAAACGGAGGAAATCGACTTGTGTTGGACCTCCTATGGTCGAAACAGGGTCATGTTGATCGGGAGGGGTGTGGCGTACCACAAAACTGAGGAAACAGACTTGTGCTGGAGTGCTACGGTCGAAACGGGGGTCTTGTTCATCAGGAGGGGTGTGGCGTACCGCAAAACGGGACTCCATGGGAGACTGTTCATCTCCACCATCGACCTCCTTCAGCCTCCACGGGCTACTATTCATCCACCATCGACCTTCTCCAGCCTCCACCTACAACTGTTCATCCAAGGCTCCTGTTCATCCAGCCTCCACCGGCTACTGTTCAACCACCCCTCTCCACGGGCTCCTATTTAACCACCCCTCCGCGAGCTACTATTCATCCACCCCTCCACCGTCTACTGTTCATCCAGCCCTCCACGGAGTCGTCCTATTCATCTAGCCCTCCACGGGGTCCTGTTCATCCAGCCCCAACCGGCTCGATCGATCGGGGTCCTGTTCATCCAGAGGCAACACCATGGGATCCTGTTCATCCACCCCCACCGATCACTGTTCATCCAAAGCCCCCTCCCCCCCCCACAATGCTCACTGTTCATCCAGAGGCAGCATCGATCGGCTTCAGTTAGCAGCAGTAGCGAAGGAATCGCTCGATCGGGTTCAGTTAACAGCCCTCGATCGATCGCTCGGGTTCAGTAACACGTAGCCTGCAGTGAAATCGCTCGGGTTCAGTATAGGCGAACGCCTCGCTCAGGTTCAGTTAGAGCCCAACGCCTCGCACACACGCGCGTACGTGTATGAGAGAAACACGCATCGCTCAGCCCCGACCACCCACCATAACCGGGAACACCCCAATATTTTCCCCGCCCTCGCTTCTACCACGGTTTTTTCCATCATGGACGGCCCAAAGAATGTCATGCAGCTGCGTCTCTGGCCCGCCCAGGACGAAAAGCCCATTTTCTATCATGATTTTTTGTCATAGAAGTAGGAGCCCACCACATCTATGATGATACCGGGCTTTGTCACAATTATCGTCATAGAAGTGTCATAAGTATGACAGAAAAAAATTTGTTCGGCCCAAAATGTCACGGATGTGTCTTTTTTTCATAGTGCAACATGGTTAGCAAAACAAGAGGAATAGGGAGACAACTGTTCGTCGAGAGGCTGGCAGTCCCGGGCCCACTGATGTCTACTACACAACCTTCTTCTTGTAGACGTTGTTGAGCCTCCAAGTGCAGAGGTTTGTAGGACAGTAGCAAATTTCCCTCAAGTGGATGACCTAAGGTTTATCAATCCGTGGGAGGCGTAGGATGAAGATGGTCTCTCTCAAACAACCCTGCAACCAAATAACAAAAAGTCTCTTGTGTCCCCAACACACTCAATACAATGGTAAATTGTATAGGTGCACTAGTTCGGCGAAGAGATGGTGATACAAGTGCAATATGGATGATAGATATAGGTTTTTGTAATATGAAAATATAAAAATAGCAAGGTAGCAAGTGGTAAAAGTGAGCGTAAACGGTATTCCAATGCTAGGAAACAAGGCCTAGGGTTCATACTTTCACTAGTGCAAGTTCTCTCAACAATAATAACATAATTGGATCATATAACTATCCCTCATAATGCAACAAAGAGTCACTCCAAAGTCACTAATAGCAGATAACAAAAAAGAAGATTATTTTAGGATACGAAACCACCTTAAAGTTATCCTTTCTAATCCATCTATTCAAAGAGTCTGTAGTAAAATAACACAAAGTTATTCTTTCCGTTCGATCTATCATAGAGTTCATACTAGAATAACATCTTAAGACACAAATCAACCAAAACGGGGTCCAGTGCCTATTAACCTAGAGCCCAGTGCCAGTTTTTTGTTTTTTCCTTGTTTTTGAGTTTCACAGAAAAAGAATACCAAACGGAGTCCAATTGACGTGCCAATTTTTGATGATTTTTTATGGACCAAAAGAAGCCCCTGGAGTAAAAGAGTTGGGCCAGAAGAGCCCCGGGCTATCCACGAGGGTGGGGGGCACGCCCACCCCCCAGGCGTGGGCCCCTATCTCATGGACGATTCGAAGACCCCTTGATGTGAGACCGATGCCAAAAATTCCTATAAATATAGAAACCTCCATAAAATAACCTAGATCAGAAGTTATGTCGCCTCAAGCCTCTGTAGGCACGAGATATCAATCTAGGCCCACTCTGGCACCCTGGCGGAGAGGGCCATCATCACCGGAGGCCATGGGGAAGGATCTCGGAGGGGCCATCATCGCCATGAAGGCCAAGGACCAGAGGGGGAACCTCTCCCCATCCAGGGGGAGGCCATGGAGGAGGAAGCACAAGGGGGAGAACCTCTCCTCCTCTCTCTCGAGGGCGCCGGAGTGCCATCAGGAGGGGAATCATCACCGTGGTGATCGTCTTCATCAACATCACCATCATCATCACTGCTATGTCTTGAGCTTGCGTTGGTTTTCCTTGAAGAGGAAAGGGTGATGCATCAAAGTAGCTTAAGTATTTCCCTGAGTTTTTGAGAACCAAGGTATCAATCCAGTAGGAGGCTCATCAAAAGTCCCACGCACCTACACAAACAAACAAGAACCTCGCAACCAACGCAATAAAGGGGTTGTCAATCCCTTCACGGCCACTTGCGAAAGTGAGATCTGATAGATATAATAAGATAAGATAAAATTGGTATTTTTATGATATAAATTGGAAAAGCAAAGATGCAAATAAAAGTAGAATGAAAGCTTATATGACAAAAGATAGACCCGGGGGCCATAGGTTTCACTAGTGGCTTCTCTCAAGATAGCATAAGTATTATGGTGGGTGAACAAATTACTGTTGAGCAATTGATAGAAAAGCGAATAATTATGAGATTATCTAGGCATGATATGTATATAGGCATCACGTCCGTGACAAGTAGACCGACTCCTGCCTGCATCTACTACTATTACTCCACACATCGACCGCTATCCAGCATGCATCTAGAGTATTAAGTTCATAAAGAACAGAGTAAGGCATTAAGAAAGATGACATGATGTAGAGGGATAAACTCATGCAATATGGTATAAACCCAATCTTTTTATCCACGATGGCAAGAATACAATACGTGCCTTGCTGCCCCTGCTGTCACTGGGAAAGGACACCACAAGATTGAACACAAAGCTAAGCACTTTTCCCATTGCAAGAAAGATCAATCTAGTAGGCCAAACCCAAACTAATAATTCGAAGAGACTTGCAAAGATAACTTAATCACACATAAAAGAATTCAGAAGAGATTCAAATATTTCTCATAGATAAACTTGATCATAAACCCACAATTCATCGGATCTCGACAAACACACTGCAAAAAGAGTTACATCGAATAGATCTCCAAGAAGATCGAAGAGAACTTTGTATTGAGATTCAAAGAGAGAGAAGAAGCCATCTAGCTAATAACTATGGACCCGAAGGTCTGTGGTAAACTACTCACAACTCAGAGAAGAGGCCTTGGAGATGATGTAGAGGCCCTTCGTGGTCGATTCCCCCTCCGGCGGAGCACCGGCGAAGGCTCCAAGATGGGATCTCGTGGATACAGAAGGTTACGGCGGTGGAAATAATTTTTCGTGGTGCTCCTCGATGGTTTCAGGGTATGTGGGTATATATAGGAGGAAGAAGTAGGTCGGTGGACGCTCGAGGGGCCCACGAGGGTGGGGGTGCCCACCTGTAGGGGCGCGCCAGGCACCCTCGTGGCCGCCTCCTCTGTTGTTTGACGTCCACTCCAAGTCCCCTGGATCACGTTTGTTCCAAAAAGATCGCTCCCGAAGGTTTCATTCCGTTTGGACTCCGTTTGATATTCCTTTTCTTCGAAACACTAAAATAGGCAAAAAAAAATATTAATTCGGGTTGGGCCTCCGGTTAGTAGGTTAGTCCCAAAAATGATATAAAAGTGTAAAGTAAAGCCCATAAACATCCAAAACGGGTAATATAATAGCATGTAACAATCAAAAATTATAGATACCTTGGAGACGTATCAAGCATCCCCAAGCTTAATTCCTCCCCGTCCTCGAGTAGGTAAATGATAAAAACAGAATTTTTGATGTGGAATGCTACCTAGCATAATTCTCAATGTAATTTTCTTTATTGTGGCATGAATGTTCAGATCCAAATGATTCAAAATAAAAGTTCATATTGACATAAGAAATAGTGATACTTCAAGAATACTAATCAAAGCAATCATGTCTTCTCAAAATAACATGGCTAAAGAAAGTTCATCCCTACAAAATCATATAGTTTGGTCATGCTTCCATTTTCATCACACAAGAATGCTCTCATCTTGCACCCCCCCCCCCCGATGACAAGCCAAGCAATTGTTTCATACTTTAGTAATCTCAAACTTTTTTCAACTTTCACGCAATACATGAACGTGAGCCATGGATATAGCACTATGGGTGGAATAGAATATGATGATGGATGTTGTGTGGAGAAGACAAAAAGGAAGAAAGTCTCATGTTAACGAGGCTAATCAATGGGCTATGGAGATGCCCATCAATTGATGTCAACATGAGGAGTAGGGATTGCCATGCAACGGATGCACTAGAGCTACAAAAGTATGAAAGCTCAACAAAAGAAACTAAGTGGGTGTGCATCCAACTTGCTTGCTCATGAAGACCTAGGGCATTTTGAGGAAGCCCATCGTAGGAATATACAAGCCAAGTTCTATAATGAAAAGTTCCCACTAGTATATGAAAGTGACAACATATGAGACTCTCTATATGAAGAACATGGTGCTACTTTGAAGCACAAGTGTGGAAAAGGATAGTAACATTGCCCCCTCTTTTGGGGGGGGGGCTTTCTTTTTTTCTTTTGGCCTTTCTTTTTTTATTTGGGGACAATGCTCTAATAATGATAATCATCACACCTCTATTTATTTACAACTCATGAATTACAACTCAAAACTAGAACAAGATATGACTCTATATGAATGCCTCTCGCGGTGTACCGGGATGGGCAATGAATGAAGAGTGACATGTATGAAAAATTATGCATGGTGGCTTTGCCACAAATACAATGTCAACTACATGATCATGCAAGGCAATATGACAATGATGATGCGTGTCATGATGGTGAACGGAACGGTGGAAAGTTCCATGACAATATATCTCGGAATGGCTATGGAAATGCCATAATAGGTAGGTACGGTGGCTGTTTTGAGGAGGATATAAGGAGGTTTATGTGTGATCGAGCGTATCGTATCACGGGGTTTGGATGCACCGGCGAAGTTTGCACCAACTCTCAAGGTGAGAAAGGGCAATGCACGGTACCGAAGAGGCTAGTAATGATGGAAGGGTAAGAGTGTGTATAATCCATGGACTCAACATTAGTCATAAAGAACTCATATACTTATGGCAAAAATCTACAAGTCATCAAAAACCAAGCACTACGCACATGCTCCTAGAGGGATAGATTGGTAGGAAAAGACCATCGCTCGTCCCCGACCGCCACTCATATGGATGACAATCTAAGAACACCTCATGTTTCAAATTTGTTACACAACTTTTACCATGCGTGCATGCTACGGGACTTGCCAACTTCAACACAAGCATTCTTTAAATTCATAATCACCCAACTAGCATGACTCTAATATCACCACCTCCATATCTCAAAATAATTATCAAGTATCAAATTGATCATAGCATCCAATTCACTTCCTACGATAGTTTTTATTATACCCAACTTGGATGCTCATCATTCTAGGACCAATTTTATAACCATAGAAAATACCATGCTGTTCTAAGAGACTCTCAAAATAATATAAGTGAAGCATGAGAGATTAACAATTTCTACAAAATCAAGCCACCGCCGTGCTCTAAAAGATTTAAGTGAAGCACTAGAGCAAAACTATCTAGCTCAAAAGATATAAGTGAAGCACATAGAGTATTCTAATAAATTCACAACAAGTGGGTTTCTCCCAAACGGTGTGTATAGCGAGGATGATTGTGGTAAACTAAAAATCAAAGACTAATATCATACAAGACGCTCCAATCAAAACACATATCATGTGGCGAATAAAAATATAGCTCCAAGTAAAGTTACCGATAGATGAAGACGAAAGAGGGGATGCCTTCCGGGGCATCCCCAAGCTTAGGGTTTTGGTTATCCTTGAATATCTTGGGGTGCCATGGGCATCCCCAAGCTTAGGCTCTTGCCACTCCTTATTCCATAGTCCATCAAATCTTTACCCAAAACTTGAAAACTTCACAACACAAAACTCAATAGGAAATCTCATAAGCTCTGTTAGTGTAAGAAAGAAAAACCACCACATAAGGTACTATAATGAACTCATTCTTTATTTATATTGGTGTTAAACCTACTGTATTCCAACTTATCTATGGTTCATACCCCTAAGTACTAGACATAGATGCATCAAAATAAGCAAACAACACACGAAAAACAGAATCTATCAAAAACAGAACATTCTATAGCAATCTGTAACTCTCGAATACTTTTGGAACTCTAAAAATCCTACAAAAATAGGAAATCCTGGGAAATTTGTCTATTGATCTAAATCATAAAGAATCAACGCAAAATCACGCTTCTGTGAATTACTAAAATTATTTTCATGCGCGCAAAGTTTCTGTTTTTCAGTAGAATCAAATTAACTATCACCATAGGTTATCCTATAGGTTCTACTTGGCACAAACACTAATTAAAACATGAAAACACATCTAAACAGAAGGTAGATGAAATATTACTAAACATAAGCAAAAAGCAAGAAACAAAAATAAAATTGGGTTGCCTCCCAACTAGCGCTATCGCGTAATGCCCCTAGCTAGGCATAAAAGCTAGGATAGATCTAAGTTGTGCCATCTTTGGCACTCAATTCATAAGTAGCTCGCATGATAGATTCATAAGGTAATTTGACTTTCTTTCTTGGAAAGTGCTCCATGCCTTTCCTTAATAGAAATTGGAATCTAATATTCCCTTCCTTCATATTAATAATTGCACCAATTGTTCTAAGGAAAGGTCTACCAAGAATAATAGGACAAGAAAGATTGCAATCTATATCAAGAACGATAAAATCAACGGGCACATAGTTCCTATTTGCAACAATAAGAAAATCATTGATCCTTCCCATAGGTTTCTTAATGGTGGAATCCGCAAGGTGCAAATTTAAAGAGCAATCATCAAAATCATGGAAACCTAGAATATCACATAAAGTTTTCGGAATCATGTAAACACTAGCACACAAATCACATAAAGCATAACAATCATGATCTTTAATTTTAATATTTATAGTAGGTTCCCACTCATCATAAAGTTTTCTAGGTATAGAAACTTCCAACTTAAGTTTTTCATCATAAGATTGCATCAAGGCATCAACAATATGTTTGGTAAAAGCTTTATTTTGACTATAAGCATGAGGAGAATTCAACACGGATTGTAACAAGGAAATACAATCTACTAAAGAACAATTATCATAATTAAATTCCTTGAAATCCAAGATAGTGGGTTCAATACCATTTAAAGTATTGACCTCTCCAATCCCACTTTTACCAAATTTAGCATCAAGATCAAAAAAATATGAATCATTGGGACGCCTTTTAACTAAAGTTGACTCATCTCCAGTCCCATCATTATTAAGATTCATGTTGCAAAACAAAGATTTAATAGAGGACACATCAATAACTTTTAGATCTTCATCATTATTTTCATGGAAACTAGAAGAACACGCCTTTATAAAGCAATCTTTCTTAGCATGCAATCTAGCGGTTCTTTCTTTGCACTCATCAATGGAAATTCTCATAGCTTTGAGAGACTCACTGATATCATGCTTAGGAGGAGTAGATCTAAGTTTCAAAGAATCAACATCAAGCGAAAGCATATCAACGTTCCTAGCCAAATCATCAACTTTAAGCAATTTTTCTTCAAGCAAAGCATTAAAATTCTTTTAAAAGATCATAAATTCTTTAACACTATTCTCAAAATTAGAGGGAATATTATTAAAATTACCATAAGAATTATTATAGGAATTTCCATAATTATTAGAGGAATTACTAGGGAATGGTCTAGGATTAAAGTTTCCTCTATAAGCATTGTTACCAAAATTATTCCTACCAACAAAATTCACATCCATAGATTCATTATTATTCTCAATCAAAGTATACAAAGGCATATCATTATTATTCATAAGTTCATCCATCTTTCCACTCAAAACATTAATTTCTTCTATAGCATGTACTTTTTTACTAGTAGATCTTTCGGTGTACCATTGAGAATAATTAGCCATAATGTTATCAAGGAGTTTAGTAGCTTATCCTAAGGTGATTTCCATAAAAGTGCCTCCCGCGGCCAAATCTAATAGATTTCTAGAAGCAAAATTCAATCCGGCATAAATTTTTTGTATGATCATCCATAAATTTAAACCATGAGTAGGGCAATTGCGAATCATTAATTTCATTCTTTCCCGAGATTGGGCAACATGCTCATGGTCAAGTTGTTTAAAATTCATAATATCATTCCTAAGAGAGATGATCTTAGCGGGAGGAAAATCCTTAGAGATAAAAGCATCTTTGCACTTATTCCATGAATCAATACTATTCTTAGGCAAAGATGAAAACCAAACTTTAGCACGATCTCTAAGTGAAAACAGAAATAACTTCAATTTAACAATATCATCATCCGTATCTTTCTTCTTTTGCATCTCACACAAATCAACAAAGTTGTTTAGACGGGTAGCGGCATCTTCACTAGGAAGGTCGGAGAATTGATCTTTCATAACAAGATTCAGCAAAGCAGCATTGATTTCACATGACTCAACATCATTAAGAGGAGCAATCGGAGTACTAAGGAAATCATTACTATTGGTATTGGAAAATTCACACAATTTGGTATTATCTTGCGCCATCGCCACAAGTAATCCAACACACAAGCAAACAAAAAGGCACGCGAAAGAGAGAGGAGATTGGGAAAGAGAGGGCGAATAAAACAGCAAGGGTGAAGTGGGGGAAGCAAAACAAGAGGCAAATGGCAAATAATGTAATGCGAGGGAGATGAGTTTGTGATGGGTACTTGGTATGTCTTGACTTGAGCGAAGACCTCCCCGGCAACGGCGCCAGAAATCCTTCTTGCTATGTCTTGAGCTTGCGTTGGTTTTCCTTGAAGAGGAAAGGGTGATGTAGCAACGTAGCGTAAGTATTTCCCTCAGTTTTTGAGAACCAAGGTGTCAATCCAGTAGGAGGCTCCTCAAAAGTCCCACGCACCTACACAAACAAACAAGAACCTCGCAACCAACGCAATAAAGGGATTGTCAATCCCTTCACGGCCACTTGCAAAACTGAGATCTGATAGATATAATATGATAAGGCAAATATTTTTGGTATTTTTATGATATAAATTGGAAAAGTAAAGATGCAAAAAAAGTATATTGAAAGCTTATATGATAAAAGATAGACCCGGGGGCCATAGGTTTCACTAGTGGCTTCTCTCAAGATAGCATAAGTATTATGGTGGGTGAACAAATTACTGTCAAGCAATTGATAGAAAAGTGAATAATTATGAGATTATCTAGGCATGATCATGTATATAGGCATCACGTCCGTGACAAGTAGACCGACTCCTGCCCGCATCTACTACTATTACTCCACACATCGACCGCTATCCAGCATGCATCTAGAGTATTAAGTTCATAAAGAACAGAGTAACCCATTAAGAAAGATGACATGATGTAGAAAGATAAACTCATGCAATATGATATAAACCCCATCTTTTTATCCTCGATGGCAAGAATACAATATGTGCCTTGCTGCCCCTGCTGACACTGGGAAAGGACACCGCAAGATTGAACCCAAAACTAAGCACTTCTCCCATTGCAAGAAAGATCAATCTAGTAGGCCAAGCCCAAACTGATAATTCGAAGAGACTTGCAAAGATAACTTAATCACACATAAAAGAATTCAGAGGAGATTCAAATATTTCTCATAGATAAACTTGATCATAAACCCACAATTCATCGGATCTCGACAAACACACCGCAAAAAGAGTTACATCGAATAGATCTCCAAGTGAAGGAAATATGCCCTAGAGGCAATAATAAAGTTATTATTTATTTCCTTATTTCATGATAAATGTTTATTATTCATGCTAGAATTGTATTAACCGGAAACATGATACATGTGTGAATACATAGACAAACATATAGTCACTAGTATGCCTCTACTTGACTAGCTCACTAATCAAAGATGGTTATGTTTCCTAACCATAGACATGTGTTGTCATTTGATTAATGGGATCACATCATTAGGAGAATGATGTGATTGACATGACCCATTCCGTTAGCCTAGCACTTGATCGTTTAGTATATTGCTATTGCTTTCTTCATGACTTATACATGTTCCTGTAACTATGAGATTATGCAACTCCTGTTTGCCGGAGGAACACTTTGGGTGCTACCAAACGTCACAACGTAACTGGGTGATTATAAAGGAGTACTACAGGTGTCTCCAAAGGTACATGTTGGGTTGGCGTATTTCGAGATTAGGTTTTGTCACTCCGATTGTCGGAGAGGTATCTCTGGGCCCTCTCGGTAATGCACATCACTATAAGCCTTGCAAGCAATGTAGCTAATGAGTTGGTTACGGGATGATGCATTACGTAACGAGTAAAGAGACTTGCCGGTAACTAGATTGAACTAGGTATTGGATACCAACGATCAAATCTCGGGCAAGTAACATACCGATGACAAAGGGAACAATGTATGTTGTTATGCGGTTTGACCGATAAAGATCTTCGTAGAATATGTAGGAACCAATATGGGCATCCAGGTTCCGCTATTGGTTATTGACCGAGAATAGTTCTAGGTCATGTCTACATATTTCTCGAACCCGTAGGGTCCGCACGCTTAAGGTTTCGATGACAGTTATATTATGAGTTTATGAGTTTTGATGTACCAAAGGAGTTAGGAGTCCCGGATGAGACCGGGGACATGACTAGGAGTCTCGAAATGGTCGAGACATAAAGATCGATATATTGGACGACTATATTCGGACTTCGGAAAGGTTCCGAGTGATTCGGGTATTTTTCGGAGTACCGGAGAGTTACGGGAATTCGCCGGGGAGTATATGGGCCTTATTGGGCCATACGGGAATAGAGGAGAGAGGCTGAAAGGAAGGAGGCGCGCAGCCCCCCTCTGGTCCGAATTGGACAAGGGGTGCGGCCCCCTTTTCCTTCCTCCTCTCCCCCTCTTTCCCCCTTCTCCTACTCCAACAAGGAAGGAGGGAGTCCTACTCCCGGTGGGAGTAGGACTCCCTTTGGCGCACCCCTCCTAGGCCGGCCGCCCCCTCCCCCCTTGCTCCTTTATATACGGGGGCAGGGGGCAACTCTAGGCACAACACAAGTTGATCTACGGATCGTTCCTTAGCCGTGTGCGGTGCCCCCCTCCACCATATTCCACCTCGGTCATATCGTCGCAGAGTTTGGGCGAAGCCCTGCGCCGGTAGAACATCATCATCGTCACCACACCGTCGCGCTGACGGAACTCATCCCCGAAGCTTTGCTGGATCGGAGCCCGGGGATCGTCATCGAGCTGAATGTGTGCTGAACTCGGAGGTGCCGTACGTTCGGTACTTGGATCGGTCCGATCATGAAGACGTACGACTACATCAACCGCGTTGTCATAACGCTTCCGCTTACGGTCTACGAGGGTACGTGGACAACACTCTCCCCTCTCGTTGCTATGACATCACCATGATCTTGCGTGTGCGTAGGAATTTTTTTTTGAAATTACTATGTTCCCCAACAGTGGCATCCGAGCCTAGGTTTTATGCGTTGATGTTATATGCACGAGTAGAACACAAGTGAGTTGTGGGCGATACAAGTCATACTGCTTACCAGCATGTCATACTTTGGTTCGGCGGTATTGTGAGATGAAGCGGCCCGGACCGACATTACGCGTACGCTTACGCGAGACTGGTTTCACCGTTACGAGCACTCGTGCTTAAAGGTGGCTGGCGGGTGTCTGTCTCTCTCACTTTAGTTGAACTGAGTGTGGCTACGCCCGGTCCTTGCGAAGGTTAAAACAACACCAACTTGACAAACTATCGTTGTGGTTTTTGATGCGTAGGTAAGAACGGTTCTTGCTAAGCCCGTAGCAGCCACGTAAAACTTGCAACAACAAAGTAGAGGACGTCTAACTTGTTTTTGCAGGGCATGTTGTGATGTGATATGGTCAAGACGTGATGAGATATAAGTTGTTGTATGAGATGATCATGTTTTGTCGGCAACTGGCAGAAGCCCTATGGTTGTCTCTTTGTTGCATGAGATGCAAGTGCCAAATAATTGCTTTACTTTATCGCTATGCGATAGCAATAGTTGCAAGAGCAATAGTTGGCGAGACGACCATGTGACGACACATTGATATCGATCAAGATGATGAAGATCATGGTGTCATGCCGGTAACGGTAGAGATCATGATAGTACTTTGGAGATGGAGATCAAAGGCGCAAGATGATCATGGCCATATCATGTCACATATTTTGATTGCATATGATGTTTATCTGTTATACATCTTATTCTGTTTTGTTTGACGGTAGCATTTTAAGATGATCTCTCACTAATTATCAAGAAGTGTTCTCCCTGAGTATGCACCATTGCGAAAGTTCTTCGTGCTGAGACACCACGTGATGATCGGGTGTGATAGGCTCTACGTTCAAATACAACGGGTGCAAAAGAGTTGCACACGCGGAATACTCAGGTTAAACTTGACGAGCCTAGCATATACAGATATGGCCTCGGAACACGGAGACCGAAAGGTCGAGCGTGAATCATATAGTAGATATGATCAACATATTGATGTTCACCGTTGAAACTACTCCATCTCACGTGACGATCGGACATGGTGTAGTTGATATGGATCACGTAATCACTTAGAGGATTAGAGGGATGTCTATCTAAGTGGGAGTTCTTAAGCAATATGATTAATTGAACTTAAATTTATCATGAACTTAGTCCTAGTAGTATTTTGCAAATTATGTTGTAGATCAATAGCTTGCGTTGTTGCTTTCATATGTTTATTTTGATATGTTCCTAGAGAAAAATGTGTTGAAAGATGTTAGTAGCAATGATGCGGATTGGATCCGTGATCTGAGGTTTATCCTCATTGCTGCACAGAAGAATTATGTCCTTAATGCACCGCTAGGTGACAGACCTATTGCAGGAGCAGATGCAGACGTTATGAACGTTTGGCTAGCTCAATATGATGACTACTTGATAGTTTAGTGCACCATGCTTAATGGCTTAGAATCGGGACTTCAAAGACGTTTTGAACGTCATGGACCATATGAGATGTTCCAGGAGTTGAAGTTAATATTTCAAGCAAATACCCGAGTTGAGAGATATGAAGTCTCCAACAAGTTCTATGGCTAAAAGATGGAGGAGAATCGCTCAACTAGTGAGCATGTGCTCAGATTGTCTGGGTACTACAATCGCTTGAATCAAGTGGGAGTTAATCTTCCAGATAAGATAGTGATTGACAGAATTCTCTAGTCACCATCACCAAGTTAGTAGAACTTTGTGATGAACTATAGTATGCAAGGGATGACGAAAACGATTCCCGAGCTCTTCATGATGTTGAAACCGATGAAGGTAGAAATCAAGAAAGAGCATCAAGTGTTGATGATTGACAAGACCACTAGTTTCAAGAAAAGGGCAAAGGGAAAGAAAGGGAACTTCAAGTAGAATGACAAGCAAGTTGTCACTCCCACGAAGAAGCCCAAAGCTGAACCAAAGCCTGAAACTGAGTGCTTACACTGCAAAGGAAATGGTCACTGGAAGCGGAAATGCCCTGAATATTTGGTGGATAAGAAGGATGGCAAAGTGAACAAGGGTATATTTGATATACAGGTTATTGATGTGTGCCTTACTAGTGTTTATAGTAGCCCCTGAGTATTTGATACTTGTTTGGTTGCTAAGATTAGTAACTCGAAACGGGAGTTACAGAATAAACAGAGACTAGTTGAAGGGGAAGTGACGATGAGTGTTGGAAGTAGTTCCAAGATTGATATGATCATCATCGCACACTCCCTATACTTTCGGGATTAGTGTTAAACCTAAATAAATGTTATTTGGCGTTTGCGTTGAGCATGAATATGATTTGATCATGTTTATTGCGATACGGTTATTCATTTAAAGTTAGAGAATAATTGTTATTCTGTTTACATGAATAAGACCTTCCATGGTTATACACCCAATGAAAATAGTTTGTTGGATCTCGATCATAGGGATACACATATTCATAATATTGATGCCAAAAGATGCAAAGTTAATAATGATAGTGCAACTTATTTATGGCACTGCCGTTTGGGTCATATCGGTGTAAAGCGCATGAAGAAACTCCATAAAGATGGATTTTCGAAATCACTTGGTTATGAATCATTTGATGCTTGCGAACCGTGCTTTTTGGGCAAGATGACTAAAACTCCATTCTCCGGAACAATGGAACAAGCTACTGACTTATTGGAAATAATACATACCGATGTATGCGATCCAATGAGTGTTGATGCTCGTGGCAAGTATCGTTATTTTCTGACCTTCACAAAATAATTTGAGCAGATATGGGTATATCTACTTAATGAAACATAAGTCTGAAATAATTGAAAAGTTCAAAGAATTTCAGAGTGAAGTGGAAAAATCATCGTAACAAGAAAATAAAGTTTCTACGATCTGATCGTGGAGACGAATATTTGAGTTACGAGTTTGGTCTTCAATTAAAACAATGTGGAATAGTTTCACAACTCACGCCACCTGGAACACCACAACGTTATGGTGTGTCCGAACGTCGTAACCGCACTTTATTGGATATGGTGCGATCTATGATGTCTCTTATCGGTTTTACCACTATCGTTTTGGGGTTGTGCATTAGAGACAGCTGCATTCACGTTTAAAAAGGGCACCATCTACATCCATTGAGACGACACCGTATGAACTATGGTTTATCAGTAAACCTAAGTTGTCGTTTCTTAAAGTTTGGAGTTGTGATGCTTATATGAAAAAGGTTTTCAACCTGATAAGCTCGAACCCAAATCGGAGAAGTGCGTCTTCATAGAATACCCAAAGGAAACTGTTGGGTACACCTTCTATCACAGATCCGAAGGCAAAACATGCATTGCTAAGAATGGATCCTTTCTAGAGAAGGAGTTTCTCTTGAAAGAAGTGAGTGGGAGGAAAGTAGAACTTGATGAGGTAACTGTACCTGCTCCCTCATTTGAAAGTAGTTCATCACAGAAATCTGTTCCTGTGACTACTACACCAATTAGTGAGGAAGTTAATGATGATGATCATGAAACTTCAGATTAAGTTACTACAGAATCTCGTAGGTCTTACAGAGTAAGATCCGCACCAGAGTGGTACAGTAATCCTGTTCTAGAAGTTATGTTACTAGACCATGACGAACCTATGAACTATGAAGAAGCGATGCTGAGCCCAGATTCCGCAAAATGGCTTGAGGCCATGAGATCTGAGATAAGATCCATGTATGAAAACAAAGTATGGACTTTGATTGAATTGCCGAATGATCGGCGAGACATTGAGATTAAATGGATCTTCAAGAGGAAGACGAACACTGATAGTGTTACTATCTACGAAGCTAGAATTGTCGCAAAAGGTCTTCAACAAGTTCAAGGTGTTGACTACGATGAGAGTTTTTCACTCGTATCTATGCTAAAGTCTGTCTGAATCATGTTAGCAATTGCTGCATTTTATGAAATCTGGCAAATGGATAAACAAAACTGCATTCCTTAATGGTTTTCTTAAAGAAGAGTTGTATATGATGCAACCAGAAGGTTTTGTCAATCCTAAAGGTGCTAACAAATTGTGCAAGCTCTAGCGATCCATCTATGGACTGGTGCAAGCATCTCGGAGTTGGAATATATGCTTTGATGAGTTGATCAAAGCATATGGTTTTATATAGACTTTTTGAAGAAGCCTGTATTTACAAGAAAGTGAGTGGGAGCTCTATAGCATTTCTAATATTATATGTGGATGACATATTGTTAATTGGAAATGATATGGAAATTCTGGATAGCATGAAAGGATACTTGAATAAGAGTTTTTCAAAGCAAGACCTCGGTGAAGCTGCTTACACATTGAGCATCAAGATCTATATAGATAGATCAAGACGCTTGATAAGATTTTTCAATGAGTACATACCTTGATAAATTTTTGAAATAGTTCAAAATGGAACAGCCAAAGAAGGAGTTCTTGCATGTGTTACAAGGTGTGAAGTTGAGTAAGACTCAAGACCCGACCATTGCAGAAAATAGAAAGAGAATGAAAAGTCATTCCCTATGCCTCAGTCATAGGTTCTATAAAGTATGCTATGCTGTGAACCAAACCTATTGTATACCTTGCTCTGTGTTTGGCAAAGGAATACAATTTTGATCTAATAAGTAGATCACTAGACATGGGTCAAGAATATCCTTAGTGAGGACTAAGGAGATGTTTCTCGATTATGGAGGTGATAAAAGAGCACGTCGTTAAAGTTACAACGATGCAAGTTTTTACACCAATCCAGATGACTCTAAGTCTCAATCTGGATACATATTGAAAGTGGGAGCAATTGGCTAGAGTAGCTCCGTGCAGAGCATTGTGGACATAGAATATTTGCGAAATACATACGGCTCTGAATATGACAGACCCGTTGACTAAGCTTCTCTCACGAGCAAAACATGATCATACCTTAGTACTCTTTTGGGTGTTAATCACATAGCGATGTGAACTAGATTATTGACTCTAGTAAACCCTTTGGGTGTTGATCACATGATGATGTGAACTATGGGTATTAATCACATGCAGATGTGAATATTGGTGTTAAATCACATAGCGATGTGAACTAGATTATTGACTCTAGTGCAAGTGGGAGACTGAAGGAAATATGCCCTAGAGGCAATAATAAAGTTATTATTTATTTCCTTATTTCATGATAAATGTTTATTATTCATGCTAGAATTGTATTAACCGGAAACATGATACATGTGTGAATACATAGACAAACATATAGTCACTAGTATGCCTCTACTTGACTAGCTCATTAATCAAAGATGGTTATGTTTCCTAACCATAGACATGTGTTGTCATTTGATTAATGGGATCACATCATTAGGAGAATGATGCAATTGACATGACCCATTCCGTTAGCCTAGCACTTGATTGTTTAGTATATTGCTATTGCTTTCTTCATGACTTATACATGTTCCTGTAACTATGATATTATGCAACTCCTGTTTGCCGGAGGAACACTTTGGGTGCTACCAAACGTCACAGCGTAACTGGGTGATTATAAAGGAGTACTACAGGTGTCTCCAAAGGTACATGTTGGGTTGGTGTATTTCGAGATTAGGTTTTGTCACTCCGATTGTCGGAGAGGTATCTCTGGGCCCTCTCGGTAATGCACATCACTATAAGCCTTGCAAGCAATGTAGCTAATGAGTTGGTTACGGGATGATGCATTACGTAACGAGTAAAGAGACTTGCCGGTAACGAGATTGAACTAGGTATTGGATACCGACGATCAAATCTCGGGCAAGTAACATACCGATGACAAAGGGAACAACGTATGTTGTTATGCGGTTTGACCGATAAAGATCTTTGTAGAATATGTAGGAACCAATATGGGCATCCAGGTTCCGCTATTGGTTATTGACCGAGAATAGTTCTAGGTCATGTCTACATAGTTCTCGAACCCATAGGGTCCGCACGCTTAAGGTTTCGATGACAGTTATATTATGAGTTTATGAGTTTTGATGTACCGAAGGAGTTCGGAGTCCCGTATGAGACCGGGGACATGACGAGGAGTCTCGAAAAGGTCGAGACGTAAAGATCGATATATTGGACGACTATATTCGGACTTCGGAAAGGTTCCGAGTGATTCGGGTATTTTTCGGAGTACTGGAGAGTTACGGGAATTCGCCGGGTAGTATATGGGCCTTATTGGGCCATACGGGAATAGAGGAGAGAGGCCGAAAGGAAGGAGGCGCGCAGCCCCCCTCTGGTCCGAATTGGACAAGGGGTGCGGCCCCCTTTTCCTTCCTCCTCTCCCCCTCTTTTCCCCTTCTCCTACTCCAACAAGGAAGGAGGGAGTCCTACTCCCGGTGGGAGTAGGACTCCCCTTGGCGCGCCCCTCCTAGGCCGGCCGCCCCCTCCCCCCTTGCTCCTTTATATACGGGGGCTGGGGGGCACCTCTAGGCACAACACAAGTTGATCTACGGATCGTTCCTTAGCCGTGTGCGGTGCCCCCCTCCACCATATTCCACCTCGGTCATATCGTCGCGGAGTTTAGGCGAAGCCCTGCGCCGGTAGAACATCATCATCGTCACCACGCCGTCGTGCTGACGGAACTCATCCCCGAAGCTTTGCTGGATCGGAGCCCGGGGATTGTCATCGAGCTGAACGTGTGCTGAACTCGGAGGTGTCGTACGTTCGGTACTTGGATCGGTCGGATCGTGAAGACGTACGACTACATCAACCGCGTTGTCATAACGCTTCCGCTTACGGTCTACGAGGGTACGTGGACAACACTCTCCCCTCTCGTTGCTATGCCATCACCATGATCTTGCGTGTGTGTAGGAATTTTTTTTGAAATTACTACGTTCCCCAACACCAAGAAGATCGAGGAGAACTTTGTATTGAGATTCAAAGAGAGAGAAGAAGCCATCTAGCTAATAACTATGGACCCAAAGCTCTGTGGTAAACTACTCACAACTCAGAGGAGAGGCCTTGGAGATGATGTAGAGGCCCTCCGTGGTTGATTCCCCCTCCGGTGGAGCGCCGGCGAAGGCTCCAAGATGGGATCTCGCGGATACAGAAGGTTACAGTGGTGGAAATAGTTTTTCATGGTGCTCCTCAATGGTTTTAGGGTATATATAGGTGGAAGAAGTAGGTCGGTGAATGCTCGAGGGACCCACGAGGGTGGGGGGCACGCCCACTTGTAGGGGGCCTGCCGGGTATCCTCGTGGCCGCCTCCTCTGTTACTTGACGTCCACTCCAAGTCCCCTGGATCATGTTTGTTCCAAAAAGATCGCTCCCGAAGGTTTCATTCAGTTTGGACTCTGTTTGATATTCCTTTTCTTCAAAACACAGAAACAGGCAAAAAAACAACAATTCGGGTTGGACCTCCGGTTAGTAGGTTAGTCCCAAAAATGATATAAAAGTGTAAAGTAAAGCCCATAAACATCCAAAACGGGTAATATAATAGCATGGAACAATCAAAAATTATAGATACGTTGGAGACGTATCAATCACCACCCTCATCTCTTTTAGGCGGTCCACTCTCCCGCACCCCTATGTAATCCCTACTTGAACATGGTGATTTATGCCACATATTATGATCCAATGATGTGTTGCCATCCTATGATATTTTGAGTAGATATCTTTTGTCTTTGGGTTGATTGATGATCTAGATTGGTACGAGTTGTATGTTTTATTTTGGTGCTGTCCTATTGTGCCCTCCGTGTCGCGTAAGAGGGATTCCCGCTGTAGGGTGTTGCAATACGTTCATGATTCGCTTATAGTGGTTTGCTTGAGTGACAGAAGCATAAACCCGAGTAAGGGGGTTGTGGCGTATGAGATAAAGGGGACTTGATGATTTAATGCTATGGTTGGGTTTTACCTTAATGATCTTTAGTAGTTGCGGATGCTTGCTAGAGTTCCAATCATAAGTGCATATGATCCAAGAAGAGAAAGTATGTTAGCTTATGCCTCTCCCTCATATGAAATTGCACTGACGACTACCGGTCTAGTTAACAATTGCCTAGGATAATTCCGCACACCGACCCATCATTATTCCACACTCATTATTTATAATATTTAGTAATATATTCTAACTTTATCATAACAACACCTACTTTTATATTTTAGCTCTCCGATATCATGCAAAGTTATCCTCTTCATACCCACAATGTATTTTTATTTCTCGTTTCTAGTTGGAAGCAAATGTTCGGTGTAGGTAGAGTCTTATCAGCGGTAGATAGGGCTTGAGAGAATATTGATCTTACCTTTAGCTCCTTGTGGGTTCGACACTCCATACATATCACTTCCACCTTTGAAAATTGCTACGATGATTTCCTGCACTTGGGGATTATCATAGGTCGAAGCCTAAGCAAGGCGTTGGATTTACATCCAACGGCTCACATTCTACTTCAATCTCTCGTCTTTTTACCCCAGCGCTGCCGGGACCGCCTGCTCCAGCCTCCGACGTCCAGCGGCGTTGTTTTACGCGCCTCGCGACGAAACGCTACCCCACCGACGGCCATGCCATCCCTCCACACCGCACCTCTTGTTATTCTCCGCCGAGTGTAGGCCCACCCCGCACCCGAACCAGTCAAGTTTCCCACTCCTCTCCATCTGCTACTCCAGTGCCGCGTCTTCCCCATCTACGGATCGTTCCAGTTTGGGGCCTCGCCGTCGTCCACCGCCTCGCTGCGCTTGGCGCGGTGTGGTCAACAGACGAGAGTCATCGGAAGAGGATTGTACGTGAGAGCCTGACGGCTGGGACCCACAAGGTCCATGGTCGCACGCAAGGCAAGTTCCTCCTTATTAAGTTGTTTCCTCCCCCTGACAGATGGGACCCACCGGCTGTATCTTCGCACAAAAGGAAGTGCCTCCCTGTTATGCGAAAAAAATATTCCGCCCGATGACAGCTGGGACCCGGCAGATTTGGTGGCTGACTTGTGGGCCTACTAAGCAGACATGTACGCAGGGCTTTGTCAACTTAATCAATAGATGATTCTAGCAGCTGGACCATTGGATGTTAGTCCAACAGTCATGCTCCTTCTTCAACCTCTGTTCTTGCTCCTGCTTCCCGTGGGCGGCAGTGCTGCCGCGCACCCGAACCAGTCAAGTTTCCCACTCCTCTCCATCTGCGACTCCACTGCCGCGTCTTCCCCATCTCCGGGTCGTTCCAGTATGGGGCCTCGCCGTCGTCCACCAGCTTGGTGCGCTTGGCACGGTGTGGTCAACATGGTCAACAAACAAGAGTCATCGGAAGATGACTGTACGTGAGAGGCTGACAGTGGGGACGCACCACGCCCATGGACGCATGCATGCAACTGCATCCTTTTTACCCTAAAAATAATGTTTTCTCCCCCTGACTGCTGGGACCCACCAGCTACATCTTCGCACGCAAGGAAGTGCATCCATATTACGGGCAAAAAAACGATTCACCCCCTGACTGCTGGGACCCACCAGCTACATCTTCGCACGCAAGGAAGTGCCTGACAGTCGGGACCCACCTAGTCGAAGCGTACGTAGTGTTGTCATTCTGGTCGCGAGAGTGTATGTACATATTGGTCAATGCAGAGGCGCACGTGTGTCATAGTAGAGGCGCGCACGTGTCGTACTAGAGGCGCGCATGTAGCATGTACACGTACGCAACGGCCAGGGTGCAAGAAAGTAAATAGAGCCACGTACATACATACGGGCGGGGTCTCGAACGCCTACTCGCGCATATGTACGGCCAGGGCTCGTGTATATGGCTGGGTCTGAATGGAGAAACTATGTCGTCATCGTGTTCATGGGGAGCTGTAGGACCTTGAAGTATGTCTAGAGTGGGGGTGATTAGACTACTTGACCAAATAAAAACTTAACCTTTTCCCAATTTTAGTCTTTGGCAGATTTTAGCTATCTTAGCACAAGTCAAGCAATCTTCACACAATTCAAGCAAGCATGCAAAGAGTATATGAGTAGCGGAAATTAAAGCATGCAACTTGCAAGAATGTAAAGGGAAGGGTTTGGAGAATTCAAACGCAATTGGAGACACAGATGTTTTTGTCGTGGTTCCGATAGGTGGTGCTATCGTACATCCACGTTGATGGAGACTTCAACCCACGAAGGGTAACGGTTGCGCGAGTCCACGGAGGGCTCCACCCAAGAAGGGTCCACGAAGAAGCAACCTTGTCTATCCCACCATGGCCGTCGCCCATGAAGGACTTGCCTCACTAGCGGTAGATCTTCACGAAGTAGGCGATCTCCTTGCCCTTACAAACTCCTTGGTTCAACTCCACAATATTGTCGGAGGCTCCCAAGTGACACCTAGCCAATCTAGGAGACACCACTCTCCAAGAAGTAACAAATGGTGCGTTGATGATGAACTCCTTGCTCTTGTGCTTCAAATGATAGTCTCCCCAACACTCAACTCTCTCATAGGATTTGGATCTGGTGGAAAGAAGATTTGAGTGGAAAGCAACTTGGGGAAGGCTAGAGATCAAGATTCATATGGTAGGAATGGAATATCTTGGCCTCAACACATGAGTAGGTAGTTCTCTCTCAGAAATGGTAAGTTGGAAGTGTAGGTTTGTTCTGATGGCTCTCTCCACGAATGAAGAGGAGGTGGAGGGGTATATATAGCCTCCACACAAAATCTAACCGTTACACACAATTTACCAATCTCGGTGGGACCGAATCAACAAACTCGGTCGGACCAATTTAGTAAACCTAGTGACCGTTAGTGATTTCGGTGGGACCGACATGCAACTCGGTAGGACCGATATGGTTAGGGTTAGGGCATAACGTAATCTCGGTGAGACCAATTACACAAACTCGGTGAGACTGATTTTGGTAATTAGCTAACCAGAGAGTTGGTCAGGTAAACTCGGTGGGACCAATTCGCTCTTTTCGGTGAGACCAAAATGTTACGAAAGGGAAACAGAGAGTTTACATTGCAATCTCGGTGGGACCGATCGCTCACTTCGGTTAGACCGAAATGTTATGAAGGGAAACAGAGAGATTACAATCCCATCTCGGTGAGACCGAGATCCCTATCGGTGAGACCGATTTGCCTAGGGTTTGTGGCAGTGGCTATGACATCTGAACTCGGTGGCGTCGGATAGAAAGAATCGGTGGGGCCGACTTTGACTTTGGGTTTAGGTCATGTGTGGATATGAGAAAGTAGTTGAGGGTTTTTGGAGCATATCACTAAGCACTTGAAGCAAGAAGCTCATTAAGCAACACCTCATCCCTCCTTGATAGTATTGGCTTTTCCTATAGACTCAATGTGATCTTGGATCACTAAAATATAAAATGTAGAGTCTTGAGCTTTTGAGCTTGAGCCAATCCTTTTCTCCTTGATATTTTGAGGGATCCACTTTCATCATCCATGACATGCCATTCATTGAGCTTTCCTGAAATATTTGTCTTGGAATAGTATTAGCTCAATGAGCTATATGTTGTTATGAATTACCAAAACCACCTAGGGATAGTTGCACTTTCAATCTCCCCCTTTTTGGTAATTGATGACAACATATAGACCAAAGCTTCGATAAATGATAATAAGATTGAAAAAACATCGTCGCTTTGAGAAGTATGTGAAAAGCAAGAGCTCCCCTAAATTTGTGCATAGTTTAAGATTTGCTTTGGACTACAAATGCACAAGGAATTAGGCTCATGGGTTACTCTTCCATGTCACATACATCTTGGTGGAGTGCTCAAAATAATAAAGATTGAATACATGCACTCATCACCAAGCAAAGTGAATGATCATACAAAGATAAATAAGATAATATCATCTAACAAGCATAAGTGTAGCTTATGATCAAACACATGATCATCAATGTCTCACAGATAATAGCATAGTATCTCAAGCAAGCAAAAGCAAACAAAGTTCAACCACGAAGACAAGAGAGAACAAAAGCAACCTCTCTCTCTCGAAGCCTATGATCTATACATTTTCTCCCCCTTTGGCAACAAGTTACCAAAAAGTTCCTAGAAAATACATAGTACTATTTCGTCTCTCAGGCTTGGTCTTCAGTTGGTGGTGTAGAGATGGCTCCTTGGACGAAGACTTCAGTTGATGTGGACGGAGCTGAAGGAGTTGGTGCTGGAGCTGGTTGCACTGGAGCTGTAGCTGGTGCAGATGAAGTGGCTCTTGTGTCTGTCACTAGCTCTGCAGCTGATCTCTAAGCTCGAGTCACTCTGGCAAATGCATCAGTAGTTGTCCTGCCCTTCCTCTCCTGCATGTCATCCTGTAGCTGCTCCACAACTAACTGAATCTCAGTTACTTTGACATCTAAATTATAGAATTTTTGTTCCATGATTCTTTCCAGGCTCTCCTGGTTTTGAGTTAGGGTGGCAAACCCCTTCTCAATCCTCATAGTTAATGCTATCAAGTAACCAAGCTGGTCCTGCTTGCTCTTCAAAAAGTACTCAGATGCCTCCTCTAGAGTTGGCATCTTGGCAGCCTTCTCCTTCTTTGCCTTCTCCTTCTTCTCTTGAGCTTGCACTGAGGATGGTTCATTCTCATTCATCACAACTTGATTGTCCTCAAAGTCTGGATAGAGAACAAAGTGTTCCTTATCCAACAGATATTTGCCTGTGCCCATCTTTGAGTTGATCAGCTCCTGCATTTGTGGGGCATACCCACAACTTCTCTTTTGGTCTGCTGATGTCCTCTTGATAGTCTCAACCATGAGGCTCATGACCTTGAATTTCTGTGGCACATCAAATATGTGTAGCAAATTAATCGCATGCCCTCTGATCATGTTGTGGTCACCTCACTTGGGCAAAAGAGTGTGCCTAAGGATCCAGTTGATCGTTGGCAGCCCTGACAGAAGAAAATGGACGACCCAAACTTGAAAGTCTCAAGTGCTTTGTCTGGGATCTCCTTGTACATATGCTCGGCTTTCTTGGAAAATGATTATTCAAAATTGTTATATTCATGCCCCAATCATGAGCTCTCTTGGGAAATGATTATTCAGAATTTTTATGCTCGGCTTTCTCTTGATAATCGCAACCTGCTCGATGCTTCCTGTGCTGGTTCCTATATGCTGAAGACTATTGATTTCAAATGGGACTTATTGGAAAGAATTAAACGCAACTCTGAAGATTGGGGTTCCGGCGATGGTAAGGAGTCAGGTATGACACCTAAGTTCGATTGTGTTAAATCCTTTATGGATACTGATGCTTTCCGTGGATTTAGCTCTAAGTTTGGACTTGACTCTGAGATAGTAGCTACTTTTTGTGAAACTTTTGCTACGCACATTGATCTCCCTAAAGAGAAGTGGTTTAAATATAATCCTCCTGTTGAAGTGAAAGTAGTTGCACCTATTACAGTCGAAGAAAAGACTATTACATATAGTGATCCTATTATTCCTACTGCTTATGTCGAAAAACCTCCATTTCCTGTTAGGATAAAAGATCATGTTAAAGCTTCGACTGTTGTTCGTAAGAGTAATACTAGGACCTATACACCTCCTGAGCAAATTAATGTTGAACCTGGTATTGCTATGATTAAAGATCTCTTGGATGAGGACTTAGATGGGCATGTTATCTCTTTCTTGGGTGAAACTGCTAATATCGCTAGATCCGATACTAAGACACGTAGACCTGTTGTAGGCACGCCTGTTATTTCTGTTAAAATAGGAGATCATTGTTATCATGGCTTATGTGATGTGGGTGCTAGTGCTAATGCGATACCTTATGATCTTTATAAAGAAATTATGCACGATATTGCACCTGTTGAATTAGAAGACATTGATGTTACTATTAAGCTTGCTAATAGGGACACTATTAGACCTATTGGGATTGTTAGAGATGTTGAAATCTTGTGTGGGAAGATTAAATACCCTGCTGATTTTCTTGTTCTTGGTTACCCGCAAGATGATTTTTGTCCCATTACTTTTGGTAGACCCTTCTTGAATACTGCTAGTGCTAAGATTAATTGTGAAAAGAATATTGTCACTGTTGGCATAGATGGTATGTCTCATGAGTTTAATTTCGCTAAGTTTAGCAGACAACCTCGTGAAAGGGAACTACCTAGTAAGGATGAAATTATTGGTCTTGCTTCCATTGCAGTTCCTCCAACTGATCCGTTAGAACAATATTTGTTAGACCATGAAAATGATATGTTTATGAAGGAAAGGGAAGAAATAGATGAAGTGTTCCTTAAACAAGAACCTATGCTAAAACGTAACCTTCCCGTTGAAACTCTTGGGGATCCCCCTCCACCCAAGGGTGATCCCGTGTTCGAACTCAGACCCTTACCTGATAATCTCAAGTATGCTTATCTTGATGAAAAAGAAATATATCCTGTTATTATTAGTGCTAACTTTCAGAGAAAGAAGAAGAAAGATTATTGAAAACTCTGAAGAAGCACCGAGCTGCTATTGGATATACTCTGGACGATCTTAAGGGCATTAGTCCCACATTATGTCAACACAAAATTTCAGTGGAGAAAGATGCCAAACCAGTTAGAGATCCTCAAAGACGATTAAACCCCAAAATGAAGGAAGTGGTGAGAAAGGAGATTCTAAAATCCCTTGAGGTAGGTATTATTTATCCCGTTGCTGATAGTGAATGGGTAAGCCTTGTCCATTGTGTCCCTAAAAAGGGAGGTGTTACCGTTGTTCCTAATGATAAAGATGAATTGATCCCGCAAAGAATTATTACAGGCTATAGGATGGTAATTGATTTCCGTAAGTTAAATAAAGCTACTAAGAAAGATCATTACCCTTTACCTTTTATTGATCAAATGCTAGAAAGGCTATCCAAACACACACATTTTTGCTTTCTAGATGGTTATTCTGGCTTCTCTCAAATACCTGTGTCCGCGAAGGATCAATCTAAAACTACTTTTACTTGCCCTTTTGGTACTTTTGCTTATAGACGTATGCCTTTTGGTTTATGTAATGCACCTGCTACCTTTCAAAGATGCATGATGGCTATATTTTCTGATTTTTGTGAAAAGATTTGTGAGGTATTCATGGATGACTTCTCCGTCTATGGATCCTCTTTTGATGATTGTTTGAGCAACCTTGATCGAGTTTTGCAGAGATGCGAAGACACTAGTCTCGTCCAGAATTGGGAAAAGTGTCACTTTATGGTTAATGAAGGCATTGTCTTGGGGCACAAGATCTCCGAGAGAGGTATTGAAGTTGATAAAGCCAAAGTTGATGCTATTGAAAAGATGCCATGTCCCAAGGACATAAAAGGTATAAGAAGTTTCCTTGGTCATGCTGGCTTTTATAGGAGGTTCATTAAGGACTTTTCTAAAATCTCTAGGCCTCTGACTAATTTATTGCAAAAAGATATTCCTTTTGTCTTTGATGATGATTGTGTAGAAGCATTTGAAACACTTAAGAAAGCATTGATCACTGCACCTATTGTTCAGCCACCTGATTGGAATTTACCTTTTGAAATTATGTGCGATGCTAGTGATTATGCTGTAGGTGTTGTTTTAGGGCAAAGAGTCGATAAGAAATTGAATGTTATCCAGTATGCTAGTAAGACTCTTGATACTGCCCAGAGAAATTATGCTACTACTGAAAAAGAGTTCTTAGCAGTTGTGTTTGCATGTGATAAGTTTAGACCTTATATTGTTGATTCCAAAGTTACTATTCACACTGATCATGCTGCTATTAAATATCTTATGGAAAAGAAAGATGCTAAGCCTAGACTCATTAGATGGGTTCTCTTGCTCCAAGAATTTGACTTGCATATTATTGATAGAAAGGGAGCTGAGAACCCCGTTGCAGACAACTTGTCTAGGTTAGAGAATGTTCTTGATGACCCACTGCCTATTAATGATAGTTTTCCTGATGAACAATTAGCGGTTGTCAATGCTTCTCGTACTGCTCCTTGGTATGCTGATTATGCTAATTACATTGTTGCTAAATATATACCGCCTAGTTTCACATACCAGCAAAAGAAAAAGTTCTTTTATGATTTAAGACATTACTTCTGGGATGATCCACACCTTTATAAAGAAGGAGTAGATGGTATTATTAGACGTTGTGTGCCTGAGCATGAACAGGAACAAATCCTACGCAAGTGTCACTCTGAATCTTATGGAGGACACCACGCTGGAGATAGAACTGCACACAAGGTACTACAATCTGGTTTTTATTGGCCTACTCTCTTCAAAGATGCTCGTAAGTTTGTCTTATCTTGTGATGAATGTCAAAGAATAGGTAACATTAGTAGACGTCAAGAAATGCCTATGAATTATTCTCTTGTTATTGAACCATTTGATGTTTGGGGCTTTGATTATATGGGACCTTTTCCTGCCTCCAATGGTTATACACATATTTTAGTTGCTGTTGATTACGTTACTAAGTGGGTAGAAGCTATTCCAACTAGTAGTGCTGATCATAACACTTCTATTAAAATGCTTAAAGAAGTTATTTTTCCGAGGTTTGGAGTCCCTAGATATCTTATGACTGATGGTGGTTCACACTTTATTCATGGTGCTTTCCGTAAGATGCTTGCTAAGTATGATGTCAATCATAGAATCGCATCTCCTTATCACCCGCAGTCTAGTGGTCAAGTAGAGTTGAGCAATAGAGAGCTCAAATTAATTTTGCAAAAGACTGTGAATAGATCTAGAAAGAATTGGTCCAAAAAACTTGATGATGCATTATGGGCCTATAGAACTGCATACAAAAATCCTATGGGTATGTCTCCATATAAGATGGTTTATGGAAAAGCATGTCATTTACCTCTTGAACTTGAACATAAAGCATATTGGGCTATTAAAGAGCTCAATTATGACTTCAAACTTGCCGGTGAGAAGAGGTTGTTTGATATTAGCTCACTTGATGAATGGAGAACCCAAGCATATGAGAATGCCAAGCTTTTCAAAGAAAAAGTCAAACGCTGGCATGATAAGAGGATACAAAAGCGTGAGTTTAACGTAGGAGATTATGTGTTATTATTCAACTCTCGTTTAAGATTTTTTGCAGGAAAACTTCTCTCAAAATGGGAAGGTCCCTACATTATCGAGGAGGTCTATCGTTCTGGTGCTATAAAAATCAACAACTTCGAAGGCACAAATCCGAGGGTGGTTAACGGTCAAAGAATTAAACATTATATTTCAGGTAATCCTATCAATGTTGAAACTAATATTATTGAAACCATAACCCCCGAGGAATACATAAGAGACACTTTCCAGAACGTTCCAGACTCCGAAAAGGCATAGGTACGTGGTACGGTAAGTAAACCGACTCCAAAACAACTCTAATGGCAATTTTTATCAGTTTTGGATTATTTAAGAATTTTAGGAAGAAAGAAGTAGTCCGAAAGGGACACGAGGCTCCCACGAGAGAGGAGGCCGCGCCCCCCCTGTAGGGCGCGCCCCCTGTCTCGTGGGCACCTCGTGTGCCTCCCGGACTCCGTTTTCTTGTATGTTACATATTTTGGTCGGTAAAAATTCATTATATATACTCCCGAAGGTTTTGACCACCGTATCACGCAAATATCCTCTGTTTTCGTTTCGAGCTGTTTCCGTTGCAGATTTAGAGCACCATGACTTCTCCCTCCTCCAACAATGAAGACAAGGATGCTTGGCTATTGAAGATAGAGTTGAAAAGAGAGGAACTAGAAGAGATCAACAAGGATGAAGGGATCAAGAAGGCCATGGAGGTTCAAGCTCCAGTGGTGAAAGAAGAAGACATCCCTCAACCTTTACCTAACCTTTTCACTCCAACAGAGATTGAAGCTTTCAAGATGATTGAGTTAGCCGGCATACAGAACAAGTATCTCACACAGGAGAATATTTTGTTGAAGGATCATATTGCTGGGCTCAAGGGCATTATCCGCAAGTTGGAGGAGCTTTTACGCTCGATGTGCGATTATCCACCGTCATCATCACCACCTCCATCACCTCCGAAGAAATAATCACATGGGTATGGGCACTCCCCTTGGCAACTGCCAAGCTTGGGGGAGGTGCCCCGGTATCGTATCACCATCACACTCCTATCTTTACCGCTTTATTTAGTTCGATCCTTTTAGTAGTATCTTGATCTAGTAGATTGAAGTTTTGATATCAAGTAGTTTTGAGTTTTGCATTGTGATCTCTTTATGTAAGCGAGTCCGTGTGCTATCTATAATAAAGATTAGTGTTGAGTCAAGGGCTTTGCTATGTTGCTATGATCTTGAGAAAGTAGAAAGAACAAAAGAGTTCATATTGATCTTATGGATAGTGATAACTTCACACATAGAAAGTATGAGGCATAAAAATTGTTGAGAGTAGATGAACGTAGCCTTGGTCATCGTTGCAATTAATAGGAAGTGATAAGGAAAGAGGGGTTCACATATAGATATATTATCTTGGACATCTTTTATGATTGTGAAGCACTCATTAAGTATGACATGCTAAAAGAGTTGATGTTGGACAAGGAAGACAACGTAATGGTTTATGTTTTCCGACATCTCAGTTAAAGTATATTGTCATTGACCTTCCAAACATGTTGAGCTTGCCTTTCCCCCTCTTGCTAGCCAAATTCCTTGGACCAAGTAGAGATATTACTTGTGCTTCCAAATATCCTCAAACCCAGTTTTGCCATGAGAGTCCACCATACCTACCTATGGATTGAGTAAGATCCTTCAAGTAAGTTGTCATCGGTGCAAGCAATAAAAATTGCTCTCTAAATATGTATGACTTATTAGTGCAGAGAAAATAAGCTTTGTACGAACTTGTTGTGGAAGTAATAAAAGTGACAGATTGCATAATAAAGGTCCACATACAAGAGGCAATATAAAGTGACGTTCTTTTGCATTAAGATTTCGTGCATCAACCCTAAACGCGCATGACAACCTCTACTTCCCTCTGCGAAGGGCTTATCTTTTACTTTATGTTTTACTTTATGCTTGAGTCAAGGTGATCCTCACCTTTCCCCTTTTTCATTTTATCCTTTGGCAAGCTCCTCGTGTTTGAAAGATCATGATACATATATCCAATTGGATGTAAGTTGGCATAGGTTATTATTGTTGACATCACCTAAAGGTGAATACGTTGGGAGGCAACACAATAAGCCCCTATCTTTCTCAATGTCCGGCTGAAACTCTATAACCACAAGTATTGCGTGAGTGTTAGCAATTATGAGAGACTACGAGATAGTTGAGTATGTGAGCTTGTTGAAAAGCTCTATTATTGACTCTTTCTGATGTTACGATAAATTGCAATTGCTTCAATGACTGAGATTATAGTTTGTTAGTTCCCAATGAAGTTTATGAACCATACTTGACATTGTGAATTGCTTATTACTTGAGCATAGGAAATCATATGACAAAATCTATATATGTCACTGTTATTAGAATGATCATGATGCCCTCATGTCCGTATTTTATTTTTATCGACACCTCTATCTCTAAACATGTGGACATATTTTTCGATTTCGGCTTTCGCTTGAGGACAAGCAAGGTCTAAGCTTGGGGGAGTTGATACGTCCATTTTGCATCATGCTTTTATATCAATATTTATTGCATTATGGGCTGTCATTACACATTATATCTCAATACTTATGTCTATTCTCTCTTATTTTACAAGGTTTACCATGAAGAGGGGGAATGCCGGCAGCTGGAATTCTGGCTGGAAAAGGAGCAAACGTTGGAAACCTATTCTGCACAACTCCAAAAGTCCTGAAACTCCACGAAACAACTTTTTGGATTTATTAAGAATTTATGAGCGAAAGAAATAGGCCAGGGGGCCCACACCCTGTCCAGGAGACAGGGGGGCGCCCCCCTATAGGGCGCGGCCCCCTATCTCCTGGGCCCCCTGGTGGGCCTCCCGCGTCCATCTTCTGCTATATCATCACTTTTACCCTGGAAAAAATCGTGGGCAAGCTTACGAGACGAAACTCCGCCGCCACGAGGCGGAATCAATCTAGGGCTCTGGCGGAGCTGTTCTGCCGGGGACACTTCCCTCCGGAAGGGGGAAATCATCACGAACGTCATCACCAACGATCCTCTCATCGAGAGGGGGTCAATCTCCATCAACATCTTCACCAGCACCATCTCCTCTCAAAACCCTAGTTCATCTCTTGTATCCAATCTTGTATCAAAACCACAAATTGGTACCTGTGGGTTGCTAGTAGTGTTGATTACTCCTTGTAGTTGATGCTAATTGGTTTACTTGGTGGAAGATCATATGTTCAAATCCTTTATGCATATTATTACTCCTCTGATTATGAACATGAATATGCTTTGTGAGTAGTTACGTTTGTTCCTGAGGACATGGGTGAAGTCTTGCTATTAGTAGTCATGTGAATTTGGTATTCGTTCGATATTTTGATGAGATGTATGTTGTGTTTCCTCTAGTGGTGTTATGTGAACGTCGACTACATGACACTTCACCATTATTTGGGCCTAGAAGAAGGCATAGGGAAGTAATAAGTAGATGATGGGTTGCTAGAGTGACAGAAGCTTAAACCCTAGTTTATGCATTGCTTCGTTAGGGGTTGCCCATATGTTTAATGTGGTGGTTAGGTTTACCTTAATACTCCTTTTTGTAGTTGCAGATGCTTGCAATAGGGGTTAATCATAAGTGGGATGCTTGTCCAAGTTAGGGCAGTACCCAAGTGCCGGTCCACCCACATATCAAATTATCAAAGTACCGAACGCAAATCTTATGAACGTGATGAAAACTAGCTTGACGATAATTCCCAATGTGTCCTCGGGAGCTCCTTCTTCATTATTAAAATTTGTCCAGGCTTATCCTTTGCTACATAAAGGATTGGGCCACCTTGCTGCACTTTATTTATTTTTTGCTTGTTACTATTTATCTTATCACAAAACTATCTATCACCTACTATTTCAGTGCTTGCAGAGAAAACCTTACTGAAAACCGCTTATCATTTCCTTTTGCTCCTCGTTGGGTTCGACACTCTTACTTATCAAAAGGACTACGATAGATCCCCTACACTTGTGGGTCATCAGGGTCCTATTCAACCACCCCTCCACGGGCTACTATTCATCCAACCCTCCACTGGCTACTGTTCAACCAGCCCTCCACCAGCTACTGTTCAACCTTTCCTCCACGGGGTCCTGTTCATCCAGCCCTCCATGGGGTCCTGTTCATCCACGCCCAACCGGCTCGATCGATCGGGGTCTTGTTCATCCAGCAGCAACACCACGGGGTCCTGTTCATCCAACCCCCCACGGAAACTGTTCATCCAAACACCCCCAACAACACTCACTGTTCATCCAGAGGCAGCATCGACCGGCTTCACTTAGCAGTAGTAGCGAAGGAATCGTTCGATCGGGTTCAGTTAACAACCATTGATCGATCGCTCGGGTTCAGTAATGCGTAGCCTGCAGTGCAATTGCTCGGGTTCAGTTAGGTGAACGCCTCGCTCGGGTTCAGTTAGAGCATAACGCCTCGCACTCACGCGCGTACGTGTACGAGAGAAATGCGCATCGCTCGGCCCCCGACCACCCACCGTAACCGGGAACTCCTCGATATTTCCCTCGCCCTCGCTTCTACCACGGTTTTTTCCATCATGGACGGCCCAAAGAATGTCATGCAGCTGCGTCTCCGGCCCGCCCAAGACAAAAAGCCCATTTTCTATCATGATTTTTGGTCATAGAAGTAGGAACCCACCACATCTATGATGATACCGGGTTTTGTCATAATTATCATCATAGAAGTGTCGTAACTATGACAAAAAAATCGTTCAGCCCAAAATGTCACGGATGTGTCTTTTTTTGTAGTGCATTGATGTCTACTACGCAACCTTCTTCTTGTAGATGTTGTTGGGCCTCCAAGTGCAGAGGTTTGTAGGACAGTAGCAAATTTCCCTCAAGTGGATGACCTAAGGTTTATCAATCCGTGGGAGGCGTAGGATGAAGATGGTCTCTCTCAAGCAACCCTGCAACCAAATAACAAAGAGTCTCTTGTGTCCCCAACACACCCAATACAATGGTAAATTGTATAGGTGCACTAGTTCGGCGAAGAGATGGTGATACAAGTGCAATATGGATGGTAGATATAGGTATTTGTAATCTAAAATTATAAAAACAACAAGGTAACTAATGATAAAAGTGAGCGTAAACGGTATTGCAATGCTAGGAAACAAGGCCTAGGATTCATACTTTCACTAGTGCAAGTTCTCTCAACAATAATAATATAATTAGATCATATAACAATCCCTCAACATGCAACAAAGAGTCACTCCAAAGTCACTAATAGCGGAGAACAAACGAAGAGATTATGGTAGGGTACGAAACCACCTCAAAGTTATCCTTTCTGCTCGATCTATTCAAGAGTCCGTAGTAAAATAACACGAAGCTATTTTTTTCGTTCGATCTATCATAGAGTTCTTACTAGAATAACAACATAATACACAAATCAACCAAAACCCTAATGTCACCTAGATACTCCAATGTCACCTCAAGTATCCGTGGGCATGATTATACGATATGCATCACACAATCTTAGATTCATCTATTCAACCAACACAAAGTACTTCAAAGAGTGCCCCAAAGTTTCTACCCGAGAGTCAAGACAAAAACGTGTGCCAACCCCTATGCATAAGTTCATTGAACCCGCAAGTTGATTACCAAAACATACATCAAGTAGATCACGTGAATATCCCATTGTCACCACAGATAAGCACGACAAAACATACATCAAGTGTTCTCAAATCCTTAAAGACCCAATCCGATAAGATAACTCCAAAGGGAAAACTCTATCCATTACAAGAGAGTAGAGGGGGAGAAACATCATAAGATCCAACTATAATAGCAAAGCTCGCGATACAATAAGATCGTGCCAAATGAAGAACACGAGAGAGAGAGAGATCAAACATATAGCTACTGGTACATACCCTCAGCCCCGAGGGTGAACTACTCCCTCCTCGTCATGGAGAGCGCCGGGATGATGAAGATGGCCACCAGTGAGGGATCCCCCCTCCGGCAAGGTGCCGGAACGGGCTCCCGAGAGGTTTTTGGTGGCTATAGAGGCTTGCAGCGGCAGAACTCCCGATCTATTGTGTTTCCCGAAGGTTTTAGGGTATACAGACTTATATAGGCGAAAGAAGTCGATCGAGGGAGCCACGAGGGGCCCACGAGGGTGAAGGGCGCGCCCAGGGGGTGGGCGCTCCCCTGCCTTGTGGCCTCCTCGAAGCTTCCCTGAGTTCAGCTCCACGTCTCCTGGATCACGTTCGTTCCAAAAATAACGCTCCCGAAGGTTTCATTCGGTTTGGACTCCGTTTGATATTCCTTTTCTTCGAAACACTGAAATAGGCAAGAAAACAACAATTTGGGCTGGGCCTCTGGTTAATAGGTTAGTCCCAAAAATAATATAAAAGTGTATAATAAAGCCCGTAAACATCCAAAATAGATAATATAATAGCAGGAATGCTTCATAAATTATAGATACATTGGAGACGTATCATGCATAAGCACGTATGGTTATTTACGGAATACATGCTACATTATATTTATGAACTGGAGCTAGTGTCGTATCGCCCTAGGTTATGACTGTCTTATGATGAATATCATCCAACTAATCAACGATCCAATGCCTACGATTTTCCTACATATTGTTCTTGCTAAGTTACTATTGCTACTGTCACTATTGCACTTGCTATAAAACTACTGCTATCACTATTATCGTTACTATTGCTGCTACCACTATTATCAAAACTATCATATTACCGTTCTACTGATCACTTTGCTACAGATAATTAATCTCCAGGTGTGGTTGAATTGACAACTCAGCTGCTAATACTTGCAAATATTCTTTGACACCCCTTGTGTCGAATCTATAAATTTGGGTTGAATACTCTACCCTCAAAAACTATTGCGATCCCATATACTTGTGGGTTATCATGTACCAGACCTATAGTGTACCTTGCCATGAGTTTGGCAAGGGGGTACAATAGTGATCCAGGAGTGGATCACTGGATAACGGCCAAAATTATCCTTAGGACTAAGAAAATGTTTCTCGGTTATGGAGGTGATAAAGAGTTTTTCGTAAAGGGTTACGTCGATGCAAGCTTTAACACCGTTCCGGATGACTCTAAGTCTCAATCTGGATACGTATTGAACGTGGGAGCAATTAGCTAGAGTAGCTCCATGCAGAGCATTGTAGACATAGAAATTTGCAAATTACATATGGCTCTTAATGTGGAAGACCTGTTGACAAAACTTATCTCACAAGCAAAACATGGTCACACCTTAGTAATCTTTGGGTGTTAATCACATGGCAATGTGAACTAGATTATTGACTCTAGTAAACTCTCTGGTTGTTAGTCACATGGCGATGTGAACTATGGGTGTTAATCACATGGCGACGTGAACTAGATTATTGATTCTAGTGCAAGTGGGAGATTGAAGGAAATATGCCCTAGAGGCAATAATAAAGTTGTTATTTTATATTTTCCTTATTCATGATAAAGGTTTATTATTCATGCTAGAATTGTATCGACCGGAAACTTAAATACATGTGTGAATACATAAACAAATACCATGTCCCTAGTGAGCCTCTACTAGACTAGCTCGTTGATCAAAGATGGTTAAGGTTTCCTAACCATAGACATGTGTTGTCATTTGATAACGAGATCACATCATTAGGAGAATGATGTGATGGACAAGACCCATCCGTTAGCTTAGCATATTGATCGTTTAGTTTATTGATATTGCTTTCCTGATGACAAATACATATTCCTTCGACTATGAGATTATGCAACTCTCGGATACCGGAGGAATACCTTGTGTGCTATCAAACGTCACAACATAACTGGATGATCATAAAGATGCTCTACAGGTATCTCCGAAGGTGTTTGTTGAGTTGGCATAGATCAAGATTAGGATGTGTCACCCCGAGTATCAGAGAGGTATCTCTGGGCCCTCTTGGTAATACACATCATAAGAAGCCTTGCAAGCAAATGACTAAGGAGTTAGTTACGAGATGATGTATTACGGAACGAGTAAAGAGACTTGCCGGTAATGAGATTGAACTAGGTATAGAGATACCGACGATCAAATCTCGGGTAAGTAACATACCGATGGACAAAGGGAATTACATATATTGTCATAATGGTTCGGCTGATAAAGATCTTCGTAGAATATGTAGGAGCAAATATGGGCATCCACATTCCGCTATTCGTTATTGACCAGAGAGGTGTCTCGGTCATGTCTACATAGTTCTCGAAGCCGTAGGGTCCGCACGCTTAACGTTCGTTGACGATATAGTATTATATGAGTTAGGTGATTTGGTGACCGAATGTTATTCGGAGTCCCGGATGAGATCACGGACATGACGAGGAGTCTCGAAATGGTCGAGAGGTAAATATTGATATATAGGATGATGGTATTCAGACACCGAAAGTGTTGCAGAGGGTACCAGGTACTTATCGGGTCACCGAAAAGGAGTTTCGGGCACCCCCGGCAAATATATGGGCCTTATGGACCAAGTGAGGGAACACATCAGCCCACAAGGGGCTGGTGCGCCCCTATAGAGGTCGGCCCTATGAGGAGGAGAAGGAAAGAGGGGAGGGAAAGGAAAGTGTGGAGTAGGACTCCCCCTTCCTTCCCTCTCCCCCTCTTTCCTTCCACCTTGTTGATACAAGGAAAGGGGGGGGCACAGGGCAAGGCATGGGCCCTAGGGGCCGACGGCCAGCCCTAGGGCGCGCCTGGCTACCTCTCCTCCCTCCCACCAATATATATGGGGAGGAGGCACCACACAGGGACACAACATGGTCTTAGCCGTGTGCTGCGCCCCATCCACTGTTTACTCCCTCGGTCATATTTTCATAGTGCTTAGGCGAAGCCCTGCGGAGATCACATCACCATCACCGTCACCACGCCGTCGTGCTGCCGGAACTCATCCACTACCTCTCCGTCTTGCTAGTCAAGAAGACGGAGGACGTCATCGAGCTGAATGTGTGCAGAATGCGGAGGTGCCGTGCGTTCGATACTAGATCGGTTGGAGCACGAAGAAAGTTCAACACATCAACTGCGTTGTGAAACGCTTCCGCTTACGGTCTACAAGGGTACGTAGACATACTCCCCCCCCTCATTGCTATGCATCTCCATGGATAGATCATTGCGTGTGCGTAGAATTTTTTTGTTTTCCATGCAATGTTCCCAACAATATGATGATATAATATGTGAGTCATGTTGATGAGTAATTATGCTTTAGTAAAAATATTGATGTTAAGGTTTGTGATTTCCTATGCAAGCACGAAAGTCAATAGTTATGCAATGAAATTACATCATACTTATGGTGCATTATTCGGTGTTAGTTATGCTTAATGCTCGCTTATGAGATTTTTCGTTTCTTGGTTGGATGCTTCTTAATCTTTTGCTAGCACTCATTTGCACCAGGTATGATCACTACTTGTGCATCCAAAATCCTTAAACCAGTTTTGCCATATGAGTCCACTATACCTACCTATATGCGGTATTCTTTTGCCGTTCTCAGCAAATTTGTTGTGCCATATCTAATTTTCAAAATAAATCTCCTTTTCTTTGTGTGCTCGTACCGCTCGTGAAACGGTAGGGGGTGGCTGATATTTTTCAATGCTGGATGTGTTATTCTCAAGATGAGTGTTTATTCACTTGTCATTGCACGAGTGTACGACAAAGGTATTAGGAATGCCCAGTCCCGAAATGAAAAAATGAATTTATTTTATGTTGTCAAATAATAAATTTCTTGAAAAGTGTTGGCATGGACGGCACCCGTGGATTCGGTTAGCCGTGGAATGTGAAAGTATGGTGGAAAAAGGAATAAATTTTATTTTCCGTTTGAGAACCGCCTATCATATATCTAGCATGGAAAGTATTGGGAACTACTCGATCGTTTTCGTTGACAGGAAAAGCATGCCACCCAAAATATTTTTATCTCTATTTTTTCCGCTTTGAGCTCTGGCACCTCTATAAATCCCTACTCCCCTTTGCGAAGGGCCTTTTTATTTACTTTATGCAATTTTAATTTTTATTTGAGTCTCCATCTTCTCTTATAAAGCACCAACTAAGGGGCATTACGATCGTACTTGAGCATTGGGTGTAGCTAATATGCGAGTGTGTTTCATGAATGAATCAATGATTGAGCATAATAGGCTAGGGATAACTTGCTTTAGTGTCAATATTTTAAAAAACATGGTTGCTTGTTGATATGCTTGAGTATTGAAATCTTCATGTCAAAACTAGACTATTGCATTGAATCATATAAAAGTCCAAATGTCCATGCTACAAAGAAAAGAATATGTGATGAACATGTTAGACAACATTTCACATCAAAAATTCTATTTTTATCATTTACCTACTCGAGGACGAGCAGGAATTAAGCTTGGGGATGCTGATACGTCTCCAACATATATATAATTTTTTATTGTTCCATGCTGTTATATTATTATTTTTGAATGTTTTACAATCATTGTATAGCAACTTTATATCATTTTTTGGGACTAACTTATTGACATAGTGCCCAGTGCAATTGCTGTTTTTTGCTTGTTTTTTACGTCGCAGAAAATCAATACCAAACGGAGTCCAAACGCAGCGAAACTTTTTGGAGAATTTTTCTAGGCCAGAAGACACAGGATGGGCCGAAGAAGTACTAGAGGGGTGCCCCGAGGGGGGCACAACCCACCTGGGCGCGCCTGGGCCTCCCGCACCGCCTATTTGCTCTATAAATACCCCAACATTCCAAAAACCCTAGGGGAGTCGACGAAACACAATTCCAGTCACCGCAAGTTCCAGAAATCACAGATTCAATATAGACACCATCACGGAGGGGTGCATCATCCTCATTGGTGCCTCTCCGATGATGCATGAGTAGTTCATTGTAGACCTACGGGTCCGTAATTAGTAGTTAGATGGCTTCCTCTCTCTCTTTTGATTTCTCAATACAATGGTCTCTTGGAGATCTATTTGATGTAATTCTTTTTGCGGTGTGTTTGTTGGGATCCGATGAACTTTGAGTTTATGATCTGATCTATGTTTTTATCCATGAAAGCTATTAGAGTCTTTTGGTCTCTTAATGCACGATTACTTATAGCCTCATATTTCTTCTTCAAATCTTTAGTTTAGTTAGGCCGACTATATTGATTTTTCTTGCCATGGGAAGAGGTGTTTTGTGATGGTTTCGATCTTACGGTGCTCATCCCCAGTAACAGAAGGGGAAATGACACGTATGTATTGTTGCTATTAAGGATAACAAGATGGGATCTATTCCTACATGAATAGACCTTGTCTACATCATGTCATCGTTCTTATTGCATTACTCTGTTTCTTCATGAACTTAATACACTAGATGCATGCTGAATAGCGGTCGATGTGTGGAGTAATAGTAGTAGATGTAGGCAGGAGTCGGTTTACTAATCTTGGACCCGATGCCTATATAATGATCATTGCCTGGATATCGTCATAATTATTTGAAGTTCTATCAATTGCCCAACAGTAATTTGTTAACCGCCGTATGCTATTTTTATCGAGAGAAGCCACTAGTGAAATCTACGCCCCCGGGTCTCTTCTTTATCATATTTGCCTTCGAGATCTATTCTTATTCGCTTTTATTTTCAGATCTATTAATCCAAAAACCCAAAAATACCTTACTGTAATTTATTGTTATTTATTTTATCTCGCGTTCCTGCGAGATCTATTTATTCAATCTACTACAATTTTATCTATCTTTTTACCGGGAGGGATTGATAACCCCTCTTTTACGTCGGGTTGCAAGTATTTGTTCTTTGTGTGTAGGTGTCGTTCACGTAGTGTTGCGTGGTTCTCCTACTGGTTCGATAACCTTGGTCTCATCACTGAGGGAAATACCTACCATAGCTGTGCTGCATCATCCCTTCCTCTTTGAGGAAATACCGACGTAATTCAAGCCGCAACATAGCCCCGGTGGGTAAGGTGGGGACAACTTAGCAGCGGTGCTTGTTGGCAACAACGCGCTACTGAGGACCGACGCTACTGCTAAGTAGCAGTAGTGGTGGCCTATTACCCAATGCTTCCGTTAAGGTTCTACCTATAAGGTATTTCCTAGTAGTGAGCGGTTGGACGAAGGTTAGTGGCGTCGATGCGGTGGCAGGACCAAGGCACGTCTGTGTCCTATCTCTTCTCTCTCTTAGGTATCCCCTATCCCACCGTAGATTTGGGGCATCGACGGTCAGATCTCATGTGACGGAGGTGGCGAAGGCAACCAATAGGGGTGTCGCGGCGGTGTGTGGCTGCAAGGGCCGAGGGCGTCACATGCAGGCGTGTGGCTGTAGGGGTGGGGGGGGGGGCAACCAGAGTTGCCAGGCGGTGGCGAGATCGAATCATGTTGTGATGTGCTTCAGCCATGTTGTACATGTGCGTGTTTCACGCGTACGTCCTCACTCACGACAATGACATGTGCTAATGGAGTTGAATTGTGAATTGAGGACAATACTACTTGAGAGTTGTTTGTGTGCACTGCCAAATATATGGCTGGTTATGTATGAACTTGTGAATTTTAAAATCCGTCAATGAGTTAATGATTTTTTCAAAATTACTGTTGGTGTACGAGAACTTGTGCAACTTTCAAAACTATTGTTAACATATAGGAAAATCTTGGCACAGTCTTCTGAAATCTGTAATATGGTTCAAATGGCACGTATAGTGGGTAATCTCACCATTTCTACTAAAAAGAGTATCTCAACAACTTATCCATCTCTTATCCTTCCAACCAGACATAAAATTGACTATCTATAACTACTTCTCATACTCTCAACCAAACACAGAAAATGGCTATCCCGAACCAGTTGGTGTGGAATACCCATAACACTACAGTACTCCACAAACCAAACACATGTCACCGCTCACCATCGAAACGATGATCCCTTCTCGAGGGGTAAATCGGACTTTCCCCCCTATTCCGTTCCGCCCGAGCATTCCCTCGTCCACGCCTCCTCCTTCCCCTTCCCCTTTCTACCCAAACGAGCAGAGAAAAAAATCCGGCGAATCGGACCTAGGGTTTTGCCCCCCGTCGCCGCCGATGAAGGGCGGCCGCCTGCACCGCCCGGAGCCGCCGGCCCCTCACGCGGCCGCGGCCGCGCCCGCCCCTGCCCCCGCGCCCGCCGACGACTGGGTGGACGGCTCCTGGACGGTGGACTGCTCCTGCGGCGTCACCTTCGACGACGGCGAGGAGATGGTCAGCTGCGACGACTGCAGCGTCTGGGTGCACACGCGGTGCGCGCGCTACGTCCGGGGCGTGCACACCTCCTTCTCCTGCCACAACTGCCGGCACAAGCGCGCCCCCTCCTCCGCCGACGAGACCGAGGTCGCCGAGCTCCTCGCCGAGCTGCCCACCCACCGCCCGCCCCCGCTCTACCGCAGGTGGGCTGAGGTCCCGCTCCCCGCCCGCGTCCACGTCCACGGCCTCCCCGGCGGCGGGGCCGACGCCTCCCTCTTCCGCGGATCCCCGCCCTCCGCCGCCTTCTCCGCCGCCCTCTGGCGCTGCGCCGGCTACGTCCCCAAGAAGTTCGGCTTCCGCTACTGCGAGTTCCCCTCCTGGGCCGAGGACAAGGACAAGAGGGCCGAGGACAAGGACGGCGCCGACGCTCTTTTCGCCATGGCCAGGGAGAAGCGGGAGGAGACGGCGCCCGTGCCAGTGCCAGCGCCGGCGGCCAGATTATCCCTCCCGATTGGGAATAAGGGAAACAAGAATGCTCAAACCCTAAGCAAGAAGGCTGAAGGCGCAAAAGAGGTTCCTCCTCGGACAGATGCCAAGACAAAAGGTGAATAGTTTGGCAACGATTCTTATTATTTAGTTACTGCACACAGAACAGTTAGTTTTTCAATGATGTTGCCTACGTTTCGATTATAGATTGTTAGTTTGTTCATTTTAGGAGCATCCAAGATCGCCACAGAGGCTGATACACGGGATAATGGGTTTGAGTCGAAAGGGGATCTTAACATGCCTGATGTCAGGCATAACGATCAGCTTGCCGACATTACCATGGCCAATTCTGATTTTAAAGTGGTTGGTGAAGCCAATAAGAAGATGAAGGAATCCTTGGAACTGAGTGGGGAGAAGAGGAGTTCTGAGGGAACTACAAGGATGCTGAAAAAGGACGAACATAAGGAGTCTATTAAACTGGAGATCTCCTCTGGAGGTAAAGCTACATCAGCTGTGGCAGAACAAGAAGCACACTCACGTTTTGTCAAGGCAGAGGTTAGTATATTGTATGCAATTAAACCACACAATACTTAATCTATTGCCTTTATTTAGTGTTGCTGGTTTGGAAAAGCGTGGGAGTGCTGTTTTCTACTTTATATTCTGCTGGAATATGCATTTTGACTAATCAGTAGGCCATTTGCTACTTCAAGAGCACACATCCAGAGAGTTTAATCTGTTATGTGGTCATACAAGTCGAGTTGTGCTGCTACCTCAAGAATAGCCCGTTTTAAATGTAATTACTTAACTTGTCCTGATCAGCTTAACCAAATTAAGTTTTAGATTGGTGTACCTTAAAATGGTTTTCTTGTTTGCCGGTACAGTGGATTTCCCTGCCTCTAGCACCTGATTTCCTCCACCTGCAATGTATCTTCATCCCAAACAACATCGATATTTGCAGTGAATTGTTCTCCATGTCCTGGCTTCCCATAGTACTTCGGTTGGTCCACATATGTTAATAATAAATCATTATAAACTATTTACATTTTAGGTTCTTACATGACCTTAATTTCAATAGTTGAATCTCCATGTCTTATGAATTCTACCAATCGCACTCTTTTCAGAGTGATAATTAGAGTTGCGAATGCATCTTGGCTGTGGCATGTGACATTTGACATGACACTATGCGTGGATATGAACATAGAATTCAGTTACGAAAAACTTGCTGTGATGGATGGCTATCCCATTAATACCTTCTGGCAGGCCATGCCATATTAGAGCTGGCAGCTAATGCCGAGCTTCCAAAAAATTGAAGAGGAGTAGAGTATTTATATTTTACCTTTTTGTGTAATGATGATGACGTATATACTGGAATCCTAGATTGGATGTTCTCTTGTTCTAAGCCACATGAAAAACAATTAGCAAGTCAAACCTTGTGAGAGTGTATGGTTCTATTGTGAATGATGTTCACACTTGGAATAATTGTTATTCAGAATAATGCTGGATGACATGACCTGAAGGGAGTAACTCCAACCAGTCCCCTAAACCTTTTTTAGAGGTTCTCGCTCTCTAATTTAGGGGCCTCCTTTTATTCTTTTCACATTAAAAAAAGAGGAAAAGGAAAATTAGCAGTTGGCGGCCGGCGAGCTCTGATGGGCTCCGGTGAACTCCGATGGGCTTCAGTCAATTGTGGTGGGCTTTGGTGAGCTCTGCCAAATGCCGACGTGCTCAGGCGAACTTCGGCGGTCAGCAAAGAAAACAGTGTCTGTTGGTGTTTTTCGGGGGAGGGGATGGTCCCTGCCTTTTTACATGTAGTGAGAAAATAGGTTGAGGAGGGGTCCCTGGTTTATGGAGGTGAGTAAGGGGAGGGTTGGAGTGAATTTTTTGCCCCAGAGCCCAAAAGTAGGTGATAAGGGATGGCTGAAGTTGCTTTGAGGGTAATGGGAATCAGAGATTGACTGGTCTGATATAACTTCATGGAAGGGCATAAGGGAATTGTTATCAAGTTGGCAGCTACTCCCTCTGTAAGCAAATATAAGAGCATTTAGATCACTACTTTAGTGATCTAAACGCTCTTATATTTCTTTACGGAGGGAGTAATTGTCAAGCGGGTGGGAGGCCGCTGAATTGTGGTGGCGTAAAAAACACATAATGAGATTTAATATAATTAACCCAAAATTAGCCCACTACTACTATTGCGGTGACCTAGATCAACACTGATTTTACCCAAAACCAAGAACTATTAAATCTTCTAGTGCGTGTCTTCTCTAGCAGCATTGAGGTGGTGGTGATGCTCTGCCAAAAAGGGCGTCTTGTCGTGAGGTGGCACTAGCATGAGAGATTGCTCTGCCATCATCAAGGCTGTGCCTCAACAGGTGGTCAAACGAACCAAACACAAGTCAGGGGTGATGCGTGAGGAAGAGGATATCATATATGAGGGAAATAAAACATTGATTGTTAAAGCAATGTATTTTTTGTGCTTGACCAGTCAAATGGCGTAGTGTGTCCAGCTACTACTGTTGGGTGTCCTAAAGAAAATTATGCTGTGTTTGGATGTCTCAATTGGGGCCCTTGAATTGGATTTTGTATTGATAAACTTTCAATTCACCTGTTTGGCTGGACACTGAATTGGCAATCTGTATTGAAACCAAATTTCAGGCTGAATCACTCCCACAGGAAGTGCCCATCCGCAATACAGAGGTCTACCGCTCCGAATTGCGCTGAATCGAGAAATCTCGCAAAATGTACCGCTTCAGCCCTCACGCCCCTTTCCTGTTTCCCCTGCTCGAACAAATAAGGTGAAAATGCAGAGCGGGCGGCGGCGCCTGACCTCGCCTGCGTCCAGGCATGTTCCCTCTCTGGCCCCCTCCTCCTACATCTCCCCCGTCCTCGTCTGTTCCTCGTCCTCCCAGGTCGCCCTTCCTCCCCATCTCCCGTCGGTCCTCCTCCTACCAGGTCGCGACTGCCTCCCCCATCCCCGGTTGCTGCTCCTCCCTAGATGCGCCGACAACCTTCTCCCTTCCCTGCCCGGCGCGTCGCCAGCACCCTCCCCATTTGCTGCCGCCTGGGTCGTGCCTCCCGCTTCCGGCATCGTCCCTGGATGCGTCGGTGGTACATCCACCAGAACATCACTAGTACAGCCGCCCCATGGCACTCCCTTGCCTTTGTCCTAAAATATCTCTGGTTATCTCACTGAACCAGAGATAGTTGTATATTCAGATTCATGTGTATGGACGAATTTGATGTTTCATATGTATGGTCAGATTGATCATATGTATATGGATAAATTTGATGTTTCATGTCTATAGTCAATTCAGTGACCAACCAAACAGATGAATTCGTATTCATGCCGATTTCGGTTTCCTTGTTGAATTGGTATTCCAACCAATTCAATACGGAGCCCTCCAATACAAACATCCCAACGCAGCGTTATGCAATTCGGTTGGCAGATCCAAAATATCCGGAAGAGTGAACTTCATTATTTTCCTGGCGCAGAATAGAGATGAAGAGACTTTGTGTTGCCTTTTCTGTTTCTGTTACAATTTTTATGTTGATGCATTTTTGTAAGTATTGTTTTTCTTAAATGAGTTAGTATGTGATAGTGCGCCAACTGTTTATTTCTGTGCTAAATATGTTTTGGAATGAAAATGTGCGGTGCTTGATTGTGTCAGTAATATTAGCTTGTTTGTTGCCTGTGCTATAAAAAAAAATGTTCTGCGGTCGGAAGTGGTCAAAGACAGTGTCTGGGCAGTGCTTCAGAGCTGGATAGGGTGGGAGAAAATGGCAAGCGACGCGACGTTGTGGAGTCTTCTGACTTGCCGTCAATTATGCGGTGCTGCTGGGAATGATTTAGGCACCTCTGTCGCCGTCGCTTGTTGCCGCTTGCTACCATGGTGGTGGTCGTTTTGTTGCTGATTATTGGAGTGGCAGGAATGACACCGCTAATCATCAGGAGTGAAGTAGCATCCTAGGACAAAAGGGTAGCTTGGTGGTCATCTATTCGTGTGTTCTTGTTGAAATTGTCTACCAACCATGTCTCTTTATAATGGCACAGTGGCCATCTAGGCACTATGTAGCATGCTTCTGCTCGCCTAGCATCTTTGGCAACACTGTTTAATGTACGGTCTTTAAGTGAATGCCTAATAAGATTTTTATAGTTGATATACCGCCATATGCAGATATTTAGCTTGTAGAGTTGTCGCTTATAGCCTATGTTCTTTATTACTTCACAAGCGGCTACAGATTTATAGTTTCATGTCAAACACCATAAGTTTAATTTTTTTTATCTAATGGAATAAATATATATACCCTTTTAATTCAGTGACTTCTTTGAGTTTCTGAAGGTTGTTTCCTATGATCTGCAGTCTATTTTATGAAGTGTATTTAGTCCTTGACATCTACAGAACACTGTGACTATGCAGGTTAGCATATGTAAGAAACACATTGAAGGAAGCCATAATGTGGGCTTACAATCCGGCATAGTGAATGCAGGTAACTAAAGCTCCCAGCTGCTATCTTGGCAGAATTATGATTTGATGACTATGAAAATACCTTTGAAACACTGTAGTGTTACTTATGATTGTAACATTACACTGTTGCAGAAATGGATGGAGGTACGCGTATCCATGCTGGTTCCAAGAAAGTGCACGTGGGTCTTCAGAAACAACCAAATCAAGCTTCTTCAAATCTGCAGGTTCCTGCTAGTGTACTAGCTTTGCCGATTCAGTCAAAATCAAAGAGTATTAAGAGAGGGGTTAATTTTCAGGATCGTGAGAGAACAAAGGCTACCCAGTTCATTAATGATGAGCATAGGAGCGATAATCAAGGTCAAGGGATTGGTGCAGGTTCTTTGACCACTCAAAGAAGTTCAGCCAAGTCTATCTCTGATTCAGGCTCTGATCTTCTAAATTCCGTGACAAAAAGTCAGATGCACACAATACCTGAGCAAAACTCAGCTTTAGGTACTCAGAAAGTTTGCACAGCCTCTTCTGGTCCTACACATTCCCATGTTGAGATATCACACTCTTTAGTTTCAGCGGAACCATCATCAGGAGGGAAGACTGGCCGTTTAATGAAAAAGGAACAGACGAGGTTGGTTACTCCCGCTGATAGCAAACATGATTCTGTAAAGCATTCTGCTGAGAGTTCCAAAGAATTTAGTAGGTCCTCTGAGAAAGTTCAACTGAAAGGCTCCCTTTCTTCTGCACCAAAATCATCTCAAACAAGCAAATCAAATGTGCCTTCAGCCAAACTTAGAGTACCGGCCTCAAAGGAGCAGTCACAAAAGACACCTATGACAGCTGGCACCACAGCAAGATCATTCCATGGAGAAGTGCCACCATTGCATTCTCGGAACAAGGCAATGCCTTCCAATTTATCCCAGAAAAAAGACAAGACCCATCACCGCTTTGTTCATGTCACACAAGAGGGCCCTACTAATTCAGCATCAACTGAGTTGCGAGCCTCTGATGCGACATCTTCATTGAGTGATGAACAGGTGTGAATTATAATGAAGTTCCCATTATCAAATATTTCTGTTGATAAACAAGTTAAAGGATTTCTCACTTCCTGTTACTTATTTTTCGTAGCTGGCCTTGTTATTACATCAACAATTAAATAGCTCCCCAAGAGTACCAAGGGTGACACGTGGCCAACAAACAGGTAGCCAGATGCTACATCAAACTGGAGCGTCTGTTTTTTCCAAGCGGTCTTCAGCACATGGAGGAAGGGATCAAACACCGGTAAGAATCACTTGTACTGAATTTCATAAATGTATGTTCATTTCATTTATGTAAAAAAAATTGAGTTTGTCTATTTGCACAGGTGTTAAAGAAGAGAAACAAAGATGATGCCGCATTGAGAGATAATGGTGACAACAAGAGGTCAGGAAAGGTGTCTCTTGTTGAACGAAGGCATAAAGATTATAGCACCGAACGTACTCCTTCTGTGAAGGACTCATGCAGATTAGCTGACAATGCAGAATTGGAAGAGCAAAATCATGGTATGTGTTCAAACGAAGCTACCACTGGGTTAGAAAAGGACGATCGGATGGATAACGGTCTTCCGCGCAGTTTACCTGGTATGTTGTTCAGTTCATTACTCCATTTTGCTTTCCCCCCTGTAGACATCCATGAGCTTGACATACAATCTATCTACAGGATTCATTGATGAGATCATCAGTAGGAACAGAAATATAACATATGACGAACTGTGTGATGCTATCGGTGAGGTATGTTATTTACATGAGCAGTTCATGTATGGTATTCATTTATGGAAAAGAGTCCACTTTATTACAACCTTCAACTCTCGCCAATGTTCAACTCCTAATTCCTGAACTATTTATTTTTAACCCCAAACTATGAAATCCATTCGCTTTACAACTTTGGCCCCATCCGAAAGTGAACCGATTTCAGAGGTGAAGGTTGTAAGTGGACTTGGGCAAGAGTTGAAGGTTGTAAAATTGATCTTTTTTCTTCATTTTTCTTAAGTTCACACTGATTTTTATATTACTTCTCAGCATTGGAGGGATTTAGTTAAACCCAAAGGAGAAGATTATTCATATTCCAGCTTTTTGCATGCTGTTGATGATTGTCTCAGGACAAAGAGCGAGTGGGCTCACCTTGTTTACCAGGCTCCAAAGGTGAGATTTTCTCTTCAAAGTTATCCATATTTAATTCTAAAAAAAAGTTATCCATATTTGTATTTGTATTTCCCTGTATGAGTAATACACAGCCTAATTTTATCACCCTTAACAAGTACTCACTCCGTCCCAAATTACTTGTTTTAGATTTCGTATCTAGACACATGTATCTGTTCCCGCTTATGGTTTTGAGACTGTTGAGTCACTTGGCATATTTCTTTCTAGTTCACATTTTCAAATGCCACACACAAGATGAACCAAATTTGTTGCTGTCATTTTTTTACAAGATGAACCAAATGGCACACTAGTACTCCATGGCGGCATGATCAGGATGATCCAAACGGGCCAAAAAGAATTCAAAACTTGTAAAACCCTGGTTTTGGCCTTGTTACTAAGGAGAAATTTACATACTTAGCAAACAGAGATATAATTATTTCAAAAAAGTTTCATGTCGTAAAAATCCTTCATTTCAATGTTACTATCAAAATGTTGCAAACTGAGGTTAAGGACTGCCACAAGCAGTGGACGGAAGCCGGCTGGAGAACATCCAGCCGTTCCACCGCGGTGGTAAGATTCTGATAGCCAGAGTAGGCGATGAAGCAGAGTAGGGATGAGAGAAGAGAGCTAGATGAGATAGGAGATAACTTCTTGCTTTTTTCTTTCTCATGAAGTGCTAGGTCTTTTATAACCAGCTTACATAGGGAAATAGCACCTCAAGAGGCTAACAAATTAACAAGATAATTAGGAGGAAGAGATGTCTACTCAGTTTAAAGGGCTAGCAAACTAACAAGATAATATAGGAGCGAGAGATCCCTTTCTCTGACACTACAGTCTGCACACCTGGTCCTGTTCCCCTGGTGTGACTGCTGTGGTTTGATGACGAGTGTGATGCGCTGGGCCTGTTCCCACATGACACAGAGAATTCCAGGAGTGCAGGATTAGGAGAAAACACAAGAATTTGACATGAATGCAGTGCTGTACGTCGCATTTTTGGGGTCCTCTACTAACTTTAAATCACTCCCTGGTCTTTAAAGTTGACGAGGGAGATTTTTTTTTCCCCATTTAGACGGTGCCTGTATCAATGTTTGTTACAATAAGGATTACAACTGCTAAAACTAGGTTTTAAACAAGTGTTTAGCTTCTAGGGACAGAATCATCATGTAAACTCATGTGACCAAGTGTTTAGCTTCTAGGGATGAAATCATCATATAAATTCATTTAACTAAGTTGTCTGATTTTTGGAAGTTCAATTTTATGTTGCCCTATAAATTAGTTCAGTAGGGAAAAGGGGAATACTATGTACAAGCTTGCTGCAAACAGAAAAAATAGAACAGAACGTAATCTTTGGAGGGAGTACTACTTTAGCTGTCTGCTGGAAGAAACGTAAAATATAATATTATTTTCCAAACCAGACCATGCATGAAAAGTATTTTACTGCAGTAGCCATGTGCCATACCAAAAGGATTATATATTGTCTGACGGTTGAAGATGCATTCTACTGAATCTATTTCAAATGTTGTGCTTGGTCTGATGGATGAGGGTTCGACTTGTTTTTGTTTCAGGTGAATCCGAATAAACGACGTAAGGTGGAAAGCGACCCTTCGTCGGCTGATGCAATGGAAACCGAGAAGACAAGAAACCAGGCTGAAAGATATCCGGGAGAAGAGGGTAGTTCCGAGTCGCAACAAGGTCTGCCAAGGGGCAAACGGAAGGGTCGGAAGCGCTCCAGTCATGTAATGAAATCCTCGGGTTCCAAGAAGAGGAGGAAGATAACGAACATGGATTCATCCTCAGAGGATGCTGCTCCCCCCTTGTCTAATTCCAGCAGCAACCCCATGGTTGATGAGAGCCAAGAGGATGATTCTTCTGGCGGTGATAGGCAACCTAACTTTGCGGGTTCATAGGATATCGGCTGATACAGTGCTGTCCGCAATGACATTTGACTGGAAGGGGACCAGGTGATTTCCTTTCTGGCCCTCGAATGCAGTAGAAGTTTATTGGGGCTGAGATCGAGAAGAGCTGCGGCCTGGGAAAGGGGTTTTCCTTAACCGGAGTACAGGTTTGTAGCAGGCAGCGAACTGTCAGGTTTGATGCCCAACAAACCGCGCTCATGTAACAGTAGTGTAATCTAGAGTAACCATTTCTTCCCAGCTGAGCATAGTATGAGTGTTTTTGGTTGACATGCTTGAGCTAGTATGTTGTGTGCATTTTGTAGCTCTGAAATAAAGCAGGCAGTTTGTACATCAAGTCCTCAAGAAAGCATTTTGATGCCTATTGCTTGCCGGGAAGGTTAAAAACCATTGCAAGTTCAAAAGCATTTTTCGTGTTCAATCGCAAGCTTGTGTAGCAATCAATCCCCACCGATAAACGAAACAACTGAATGGCGTGATCATTATTTGCTCTGTGCACATATAAATGACTGTTGTGTTCATATTTGCTCTGTACAATTGAACGGAGTATTAAACATGTCTGTAGACACTCTGTAGATCCTTCTTTCTTGAATGTCATCGACTGAATTTGCTTGAAACTGATGGAAGAGATAAGTCGTTATCATACAAGAAAACAGGGTCTCCCACGCACAAAGTTACCCTCAGACTAGCTCGTGGCCGGCGTCTACCTCGCGTCGTCAGCGCTTGCGTAAGTGAGGAGGCTCTACTCAACAGCGGCTCAGCTGAGGCGCTCTCCTCCGCGACCAGTTTTCTTTTTGTACCACGGATCGTGTCGTCGAGACGCCGGCCTTCAAATTCCGTGGGTGGGAGGAAAATCAGCCGGAACTCTACACGTATCTGCGATTTATTTGGAAGTTATTTATAGTAATAGTACATAATAAATATAATAATGGTTTTAATGCCCTGTAATTCCACAGGGGAGACGTGGTAGGGCCACCCACGCTATATATATATATATATATATCTTTACTCTTTATCTTTATCTTTACTCTTTACCTATTAACTAGCAAAAGGGCCCGTGCGTTGCAACGGGAAAAAAATAATTGTAATCTCCACTGACCGTGACTACATTTTGCTGCACACCAAGATACACTATCACATGCAATTTCGTGAAATCATGAACATTTTTTAAACTCATGCACATATATGAATCGTGAACATTTTTCAAATGCGTAAACACTTTTAAAATTTTCAAACATTTTCTAAAATCAAGAGCATTTTCTGAATTTATGAATGTTTTATAAAAAGTGCAAACATTTTTTAAAAAGTGATCATTTTTAAACAATTTTCTTGAATAGCGAACATTTCTAGAATCAACGAATATTTTTTTATTTAGCAAAAGGGCCCGTGGGTTGCAACGGGAGGAAGAAAAATCATAATGTCCCATGGTCATGATCAAATTTTGCTGCATCACCGAGATACACTATCTCTCTCATTTTCGTGAAATCATGAACAACTTTTCAAGATCATGAACATTTTTTTTAACTCGTGGACATTTTTCAAATTCACGAACCTATTTACAGATTTTCGAAAATTTTCAAAATCATGAACATTTTATAATATCTGCAAATATCTTTTTAATTGTGAACATTTTTAAAAATATCATAATTCTCCTTTTTTTAAATTCGGTATTTTTTTGAATTCCCAACTTACTAAAATTAGAAAAAAGACGGAAAAGGAAAACGAAAAATGAAGTACGAAATTATAAAACAGGCCGGCCCAAACTGGCGCGCTGGTTGTTCTCCCAGCGAGCATGCAGTATAGAAGGTTCCTGTTGGGCTGGCCCAGGCGAGGAGCCCCTGTGTGAAACGTTTTTCTTCAATTACATGTGGCATCGGTGGGTAATATTTTACAACTTCAAGAGCAATTTTGATTACGTACCACCGGAAGCAAATGCCCGTGCCCTACACTTTTTTCTGGTACACTAATATGAGTGAAAAATTATATCTATCATTTCTTATTTATTTTGCACTTTGTTTTGGTTTGGTCCATTGAGAGTGGATATGATTTATTTGTAGTAGCAGCTAGCTTAGAGTCGTCACTGCGCATGTAGCCAACAATTAGAGTGAAAAAAATCATCATCTCGTACGTCTCACTCCTCAAATTCCAAATGAATCCCCATTCTCCAACCATGGTGTTCTAGGTGCCGAATGTTTCACTTGATTTTTTTTTCACCGACGAAGCAATGCTATCCCATATGACATGAAAATTGTCAAGCTCACTTGCTACACTAATATGAATATCTATAAAATATTCAGAATTTTTTAAATCTACTAATATAAAATATGCCCGTGCATTGTTACGGGGTGGAGGGGCAGTGTTTGGAGAGAGAGGGGTGCCAGGAGGACTTTCACAGAGTGCATTTTTCTCGACTTTGAAGCACATTTTTCAAGAGTTCGATTACTAATTCAAATATTTTTGAAGTAAGAGCACACATGATGTTTTTCGTCTGACTTCAAGATGACATTGTAGATTAGACTGTCAATATATAGTGACAACGCATATCAACACTGATGTTGAGTTACTGATATCACACAATAAAATTGTTGTATACTTCGCCTAGCGCCCAAACATGTTGTGTGTGCGCTAACCATGAAGTCTTTCTCGTAAGTTGATATAAGATTTGCATTATAAATATAGCCTATGTAGCTACTTATAAATAAATTTAATTACGTTAGAGATTAGCATCAGAATATGTGTGTTTTCATGCTAGGGTATCAAGTTTTTCCTTGAAGCAATTTAGAAAGCAGAAAAACGATAAAACAAACAGATGTAAATCCAAAATCTAGAAAAAAAAGGTAGAACCAAATCCCTGTATGCATGCACGGCAAGAAACAAGTGAAGAAGCTCAGGAGGGACGCGTGCATGCATTTTTTTATTACTCCAACCTTATGTTCAGCTGTAGGCGACAACGATTCCATCAACCGTCTCGCGCTGGTGACGCGTATCGTTTGGCACCCCGCAACCCACATGCACCGCTGTCTCCTCCAATCTTATCTTCTTCAGCCGGCCCCAACGTCTTCTTCCTCACTCCCTGTATGTCCAGCCACCATGCGCAGCACTCCTCAATCAACGGCCGCCACTGCTTCAAGGCCTCTCCCCGCAAGCCCAAATCTTCCCGAGCCTCCCGAACACCTCCTCCTTCCTCCATGCGTTGAGCGCATCCAGCACCTCTCCCGCGTCCCCGCGCACGCCGGCCCACCGGAACTCCAACGCCTCCCAGATCAGCAAGGGATGATCGCAATAGGGGATGTAGCAGCGGTGTTCAGATCAGTGGAGAGGGACCCTAACAAGCTGGTGAAGTGAATAAAATGAGGGATGGCTGGGGCGTTGGCGGGCATGGCGATCCGCGACAGGGCGGCGGCGAGATTGGTAGCGGCGGCGCCCTCGCTGCACGCTGGATCAGAAAAGTCGTGCGCGATGGGGGCGGGCGCTGACGAGCATGGGGCCCTGGATCGAGGAGATCGAGTCGGCCAGCCCACGGCCCGAGCAGCATCTCGTGCAATCCCCAAACAGGCAGCCACCAGGGGATCCCGATCCCCTTGCCCACTCGCTCGATCCCGAGCGCCTCCAGCCGCGAGGGAGGAGAGCTCCCTCGACCCCGACGCATCCGCGCACCCGAGCCCCACCACGAACCGATGGCCGGCGACCCACCGACGAGCAGCAGCAGCAGGAGGACCACCGCCGCACCTCACCGGTCCCTTCTCTCTCCCTCTGGCCTCCCATCTCCTTCCTCCCAGCAGGACCACTGCCGCACCTCGCCGCTCTGTTCTCTCTCCCTCCTGCCTTCCATCTCCTTCCTCCCGTCCTTCCTTTTCTCTCCAGCTCGTTCTCTCTTCTCTCATAGGTACCAGACGCGCACCCACCAGCAGTCGTGCTCCAAGGTCCGGCTTACTTCCTTCCAGATCCGGCGCCTGCGCGCCATTTCCCACCGGATCTGGCGAGATCCGGTGGATCCTCGCCGACCGCGCCACCGCAAGCCTCGCAGCCGCCGGTCGCCTTTCCCACTCGCCCGCCTCTCCTCTCTCCACTAAAAAAGATAGCGGGCTGAATACTAAAAACTGCAGGGGTTTTGTGTAGAAACGAAACGTCTTCTCAGATATTCACTTAAAATCAGAGTGCGGGTTGAATTCTCAGAAGTAGAGGGACTTTTTTGCAAAAGTGACGACGACGTACGACCAGAAGCACTCCGTGCTTTATTAGTAGGGAAAGAAAAAGCAGTTATCGCTTCTGGTCGTCCGTCGTTTGGCATTTTTGCAAAAAAACCCCTATGATTTTGGGTATTCAACCCGCAGTACAATAATAATCAACCTGAACCGGTATTGACGGGAGAAAAAACGAAATAACCCACCCACCCGCCCGACCCTGTCTCCCAATCCCCTCAAAAAAAATCTCAATCCCATCTCCACCTCCTGCCATGCCACACAACGCCCCGCCGACCAACCCCACTCCGTTGCGCGCCGCCGATGCATCAGTCCTTCCCCACATCAGCAGTCTTTAAATTGACTATTAATCCCACCTCGCAGCTTTGCATCGAATCCTACAAATTTATATATGTTCGAAAGTAGACAATCAACAAGCCGAATAACAAAGCCGAGATGGCTGATCAAGAGAATAAGAGAGAGATCAGATAAAACGAGCCTCCCTCAAGGCCAGTGCATCACCGGCGCGGATGAGCCAGTCATGGCTATGGTGCTCGGCGGACAGAGGTCCGGGCCACCTTGGGGAAGAGGAACGGAGCCCCGTGGGTGTGCGGCTGGAACAAACGACCCTTTCGCGGGTGCTCCTCGTGTTCGTCGTCCCCCATGCCCAGACGAAGCAGGCAGCGACGAGCCGACGACGGCTCCCGACACGGTCGGCGAAGGTGGGGCGGCGCGGATCTGGCGCTGAATAACGGCAGGAGCTTGGGCGTCGGGGTCGGAGATCTATGGCGCGGGTGTGATGCTCCCTGTGAATAAGGCAGGCAGTTTGTACATCGAGTTCTCGAGAAAGCATTTTGGTGCCTATTGCTTGCCAGAAAGGTGAAAAACCATTGCAAGTTCAAAAACATTTTTCGTGTTCAATCGCAACCCTGTGTAGCAACCAATCCCCACCGATAAACAAAACAATTGAATGTTGTGATCATTATTTGCTCTGTGCACATACAAATGAATGCTGTGTTCATATTTGCTCTGTACAATTGAACGGAGTGTTAAACAAGTCTGTAGCTCTGTACACCTCATAAGCTTCTTTCTTGAATGCCATATTTGCTGAATTTTCAAACGCAAAATCTAGCTAGCTGCATATGACGTTATTAGTCTATAAAGAATTCAAGCACAGTTGTGTCATCGACTGAATTTGCTTGAAACTGAATTCCGTGGCTGGGAGGAAATTCAGCCGGAACCTATACTCGTATCTGCGTTGTACCAAAAGGATTATATATTGTTGAGACACCAGAGTATTATATTTACAAAGTTTTTAGTGCCCTGTCAATGACATCCACAGGGGAGACGTGGTAAGGCCACCCATGTTATATATATATATGCCCTCCTGCCCTGGCACTTGTGTGTTGCAAACACAAATTCTTCACCCCAGGCCCTCCCCCTCCTCCCCTCCCCCTCTCCTGAACAGAGTCTTCCTCCTCCATCTAGATCTGGATCGAGGAACTTCCCTCTCCCCACATCTAATCTTCTTCCCTTGTACCTCGTTTCCTCTTCTTCTGTCCATGAAGCCTTTGCTGACAAATATCTTGATAGAGGGCAAATCGACATGAAGTGCGGTTCTTCTGCTGCTTCAAAGGTAAATGGCATGCTAATCTTCATTGATTGGAGACTATAAAGAAAGAAAAATAGGAGTCACTGGGCAGCAGGCTGCCCAAAAGCCGGCAGGCCTCTACAAGCCCATAACCCGACGCATTGCCGCGAGCCCAAACTGGCCGGCCTTTGCAGCCCGCCGCGGCCCGACGCCCTGCCGCGAGCCTAAACTGGTCGGCCTCTGGACCCCGCCGCGGCCCGACGCCCTGCCGCGAGCCCCAAACAAGCGACTGGCCGGCCTCCGCATTCCACGGCCCGATCCTCGAGGCCCCGGCCTCCGCAGCCCTTGGATCAGATTAGACGGCCGAGAAGAAACCCTCTCCGACTAGTACAAATAAGACATCTCTCGGCTAACCCCCTCCCTCCTCCTCTCTCGGCTAATCTCTCGTTATTTTTACATTTGTACTTAAATTGTCTTCTAACCCCATATGAGGAGCATCGGGAAGGAACATGTGCATTGAAGGATCCGTAAAACACCCATGAAGGCACTGATAGACTTCATGGCGAGATCATACGTCATTTCTTTTTCTTTGTTCATATTGTTGGCTTGCACTTTGTCTTTGACACGAGGGATCGACCATGCAGGACAAGCGGCCTTCACCGCGAGGTGGAGCGGCATATTAATCTTCTTACTATATGTGTACTAAACTTTTCTATTTGGTTATAATTTTTTACTTAAAAGTATAAACTTGACCATTATGCATTTTTATTAAGCCATATATAATAGTGTTTCTAAAATGGAATTATATTGTTCTTTGTTATACATTTATAATGTTTGTCATTGAAAAATACACACTGCATACTAAATGTAAATAATATGTTGTAGAAGAAGTTTTTTCCTCTTTCAAGACAACACCCCCTAAACGTGTGGAAAAAGACACAATTTCATATCTCCACGAATATTATATGACACTTGCGTCGGTTATAGTGTATATATATGCGTGTTTGTGTACATTTAAATATTCTTAAATATATTAGCCCATATACGTAAAGCATATGGTTCTACAAATATCTTAATAGTGGCTTCTAATGTGTAGTTATGTACAAGCAAGTAGACTACGATATATTCTTCTCGGTTTACAAATTTGTTGGAGAAGTTGTGTTCAAAAAATGACAATGGTTTTAATAGCATATACAAGCACTAATGCTTATTTTTTAAATCAAAAGCATCTTCACCCATAGAAATTAAATCATAGAAATTAATCCACTAGTAACCTCTATAAAGCACCCCAAAAAATAAAGTAGATTGTAGGATGTTTCTAGGAGAAAGACTAGAAACCAACGTAAACTTGCGGTTGTATCGATCTGTTTGTCAGATTCTATGGCTCTCTTGTCTGTGGTGTAGACTTGCTTCTACAAATTGAATTTTATTAGTGTGTTGGTTGAGGCGGCCGAAATCACTATTTTGACCATTTTTCGCAAGTTCACACTAAAAAAAACACTTCTATGATGATACGTGTTTTGAGGCGGACAATTTTATTAAAACCAACACCCTAGAGCTTTTGTTTCCTTACAATCAAGGACAAATATTTTGCAACGAACACCCTAGAGCTTTTGTTTCCTTGCAAACAAGGACAAACTTTCGACAAGTCCTGAAAATTTTGCTAGAAATTTCGACCGCGTAACGCGTGGGGAACAAACACATCCACATCGGCACTACATGATTGAAAAGCCATTTGGTACCAAACATGTCAACACAGTCATATAAATACAGAGTTTTCTGAATAAAATTGTACTACATGCCAAATCATGACACTAACAATTCACTTATCATCTATGGGAGGAAAGCATCATGTAACACAAACTAAGGATAAAGATGTGTTAGTTGATTACAGGAGATAAGGTTATATATGCCCATGGGAGTAAAGAAGAATTATGTAACCCAAATTAAGGATGTACAATATCTCTTATGATCTACGCATGGCATGAATAACCATATACTATTACGAGAACTTCCATGTTTTGTTTTATTCTTCTTGATGTTCTTGTAGTTCTATTCAATGTAATCTTTTTTTGCGATGTGTTTGTTGGGATGTGATGAATTGTGGGTTTATGATCAAAATATTTATGAATATTAATGGAGTCTTTTCTGAACTTTATTATGCATGATTGTTATAGCTTTACATTTCTCTTTGATCCATCCATTTGGTTTGAACAACTAGATTGATTTATTTTCAGTGGGAGAGGCGCTTTGGAATGTGTTCAATTTTGTGGTGCACTATCCCAATGACAAAAAGGGACAAGACACATATTTGTCTTGTTGCCATTAAAGGTAAAACGACGAGATTTTTTCATGTTGATTGGATTTACTTTGTCTATATCAAGTACCTTGCTTAAGGTGTTACTTTGTTTTATACTTAATACCCTTGATGCAATGCTGTATAGCGATCGATGAGTGAAGTAATAGTAATAGATGTAGACAAGAGTTGGTCTACTTGTCTCAGAAATGATACATATATACATGATTATTGCCTTGAATATCATCATAAATATCGAAAATGCCTGATGGCGCTCGAGCTGCATAGAGCTCGGTATCTGAGCCACTAACATGCTTCGTGTTCAGGCCGTAGACCATATTTATTGCATGTATTCAGGTTGTCAGTAATTTATTTTATGCCGTATTCTGCGACAGTGCGGCAGTGCACCGCACTTCTGCAAGTCTACACGCAAGCCCATCCCGAGTCCTCGTGCATCATGTGCCAACCAGTGCGGCCATGGGCCTTTGGTGTGCAAGCACATCACACATAAAAAAAGCTCTACATCTCACCCCCACGCATTGAACCTAGTGTGACGAGCTCATGCCTCATGGCGCATAATTACTTTTTTTTAGTGGATAGTGCATAATTACTTGCTTGGGTTGATTCATCAAAACGGTGCATGCATTAACTGCACATTTTTTTGATTTTTTTTCTGGATTTTTTCCTTTAGAATTTGTTTGGCTAGTTGGACTAAGAAAAACTTTTCAGATTTTTTGAAATGACCATGATGATCTGCATAGAAATTATGAAAATAATCAGCGAAGCACGCAAAATATACTTTTTTCATGAGCGGACAATTTATATTTATGTTTTTATACTCATGTAAAACTAACAAATGTTGTTCGGAATTCGCCGTTCAGCCAACATCCGTGTGTAAAATTATGAATTCCACGTTGACCGGTTGGGCCGAAATCACTGTTCTGGCCTTATCAGCAAACTTTGTCACAAACTAAACTCGACATTAAAGTATTTCACGATCTGACCCCTTTAGCAACGCCACAGCCCGTGGCGTTTCTGCCCAATTTAGAAACTCCGAGCTAGCCTACGTTGCTGCCCAACTTAGAAGCGCCGAACTATGTCGCGTTGCTACCCTGGCTGTTGAATATATGAGGAAGTTCCTATGAGTTTTAATCCGAATAAATAGAAGATAAATCATGACAGCACTAGCAGAGATTAAACTTCTAGGGCACGTACTAGAAACATGATCACATCTAGGGCACGTACTAGAAACATGAATTCTACCATAGTAGATGAACAGATCACATCTAGGGCACATGATTAGATTAAAACTCATGATTAGGGCACGTACTAGCATAGTAGATGAACAGATCACATCTAGGGCACGTACTAGAAACATGAATTCTATCACGATCTCGAACAAGAAGGATAGAATCACATACGGTGCAGCGGGAGCAGCACCGCCGGCGTTGATGTTGTCGCCCATGTCGTTGAGGACAAGGTTGCCGAGGTCAGAGAAGAAGTCGTCGTTGGCGAAGTCGTCGCTGCCAGCAGTCGCGCGAGTGTGCTCCCGAAAAACCTGATCGCCCCTCTCCATACAGGATCACGAGAGGCGGGGTTCCAGAGGCCTGATGTCCCTTCTCGCGGTGCACGCTTTAATGAGGGATGGAGAAGACTTGCGTGGCGGCGCAATGATCTGGAACGATGGTGCGAAACCATATGAAGTGGCGGCGGCTAGGATAGACGTTTACCTGACTATATAGTGCGGGCTGGGTAGGTCGTGGGAGTAAACCCCACGTCCGAGTCATCACGATCCAAAAGAATCGGAAATGGTTCAGTAATTAAGGGATCTGTTAATTATTAATTAATGACTCATTATTTTTTTTCCGAGCAAAAATATAGACAACGTGCATAGTTCTGTCCTCAGCTCGGCTCAATCCCGCAACCCGCGGCGCGCCGTGACGAGGCGAGTGAGGAGGAGGAGCGCGCGTGTAGGTCTCCTTTTCTCATACTCATACAAGTGGTAGAAGAGCTCACCTTATAAAGAGGTGCAAGTCTCACTCAACTTCCATGGTGGGACTAAACTTTAGTCTCACTTACTTCACTCACATGTGTGCATGAATGGGCCAAGAGAATTTCAGAATTTTAGTTGGGCTTTGGGCCAAAGGCCTACTAGCAAATTCCAACAATCCCCCACAAAGTCTCATTGGCACATCTCATCGTTTAGTTCCAAAACATTGTTTATATACCTGTCCTTAGTGGAGACTGTGAAGTTGAACTTCCATTTAGAGTTTTATGCTACAATAGATCATGACTTGAATAGTGGACCATGACTTAAACTACAAGTTTTCTGCGAGACTAGTTTCACACAAATTCTTGACCGGTACTGGGCTGCCGCAAGGCTTTCCGGCGGGTGAAGCATATATGTCATACTCCAGGGCCTTTCATGAATTTATTAGAGAACACCCAATTCTTACAGATTGCGACGCTAACAATCAAATTCATATAGGTGTGTTCCTCACACTACTAGGAAAAGGCTTATACACAGAAGTTTACCAGTAGCGCGTGTTTAGGACACTACGCTACTGATAAGTACCAGTAGTGTCTGTTGTAAAACGCGCTATTGGTACATCTTAGCAGTAGCGTGGGTTTTCTGTGGGCACGCTACTGGTAAGTTAGCATCACCACACCCCCCGCCCAAAAAATAGTAGCAACGTTGGTACTATAACAAGCGCTACTGTTAAGAACATAGCAGTAGCGCCTGTCCACCTAGACGCGCTACTGTTACTTCTTCTATGTGTACTAACTTATCAGTAGCGTGGGTTTTGGACAAGCGCTATAGCTAGTTTTACTTACCAGTTGATATTTTGGCTGGCACACATAGCAGTAGCGCGCTTTGGTGCCCCGCGCTACTGCTACGCTCGCCAGCCAAAATATCTGCCACCTTTTCCCCCTCTTCTTCCTCCCCCCTTTCTTTCTCCCCCTCCCTCTTGCACTTGCTTGTTCTTCAATGCTTTCCTCTTCTTTGCCACTCCTACCCCCTCCATTAATGCCCTCCCGCCTTCCTCTTCCTTTCTTTTGCCCCTCCTCCCATTATCTTCTTTGCCCCTCCACCACCCCCTCCATTAATACCCTTCCTCCTCCCTCTTCCTTTCTTTTGCCCCTTCTCCCCTTCTCTTCTTTGCCCCTCCACCACCCCCTCCATTAATGCCCTCCCTCCTCCCTCTCATAGCTCTCTCTCTCTCTCCCTAGCTAGTTGGAGCTATATTTATGTAGGTACCTCACTATCTAGAGCTACTAGCTAATTATAAGAAGGTGCTCGATATCCCTCTCGACAAATAGGTGAGCAAAAAAAGAGTTGTGCAAGAATGGAAACATGTGTGTTTGCGATTACAACAGAAACTACGTGTGATATGAATATACCGAATTGTGTGTGGCATGTGAGTGACATGAATTGCCTATGTTTTGCTGAAATGTTGATTCAATTTCGTTTCGGTGAATTTTGGGAAAACTCAATATGTCCTATGTTTAGGGAAGGTCATGCCGAATTTTTGTATGAATTTGATCCATGCATGCATATATACGTGGTTAAAATATTTGCTCCACGCGCAGGTGATCATGAAGGTCAATGGAAGGATGGTGGAAAGATACTGGCAATCCGCTGTGGACGACATGTATGAAAAAAAACTGAAGGATGTTTTATGTCCGTGTCAAAAATGCAAAGGAATAGTCAGGCTCGACCCCTTTGAGGGTGGTACATTCAAGGCGCACCCACTCATGCATGGTTTCATGCATGGACATACTCGGTGGATAAGTGAAGATGATGATGATGATGATGAGGACGTCGACGGGACAGGAAATAACGACATGGAGCCACCAGACGAAGAGATGACCGATTATGTGCCCGAAGAGGAAGATGGCCTCGGAAATGTCGATGGCGAAGAGGCAGTTCAAGGCGGAGAAGACGCGGACACGCCACCGTCTTCGTCGCTACTAAGTTCAGCCATGCAGGACCCGCATGTTCGAGACCTGCTTTGCAAGAAGACAACTAGCGAGCTACTTCTAGAGAGGAGGCCAAACTGGCGCAACTGGAGGTAGACTCGATGACTCCTTTGTATGATAGTTGCAATCCCGAGGTGACCCGCCTGAGTTTCACACTAGAACTTCTAAAGACGAAGGCAAAAAATAAATGGACAGATGCAAGCCTGGATGACCTTCTGAAGTATCTAAAGAAGGTCCTTCCCGCGGGAAGCCTTTGTCCTAATAGTGTCGAGGAGGCAAATAAAATTATGTGCCCTCTTGATCTGCCACACATTAGATATCATACATGCATCAATGATTGCATCATATACCAGAACGAGCACGCGGAAAAAACCATCTGTCCAAAGTGCAATGCTTCACGATATAAAAAGGCCGGAAAGAAAGCTCCACAGAAAGTTGTATGGTACTTTTCGATCACTCCGCGTCTACAGCGGTATTTCGTAGATCCTAAGGAAGCAAAGCTTATGCGCTGGCACGCAGAGAGGGTGAAGCCAGATGACGGAGATGAGCCGAAGCTGAGACACCTCGCATATGCTAGCCAGTGGAGAGCATTAAATGCTGAATTTGATTTTTTCCGCAAATGATCTAAGGAACATTGTGCTTGGCGCTAGTAGTGATGGCATGAATCCATCTGGCAACCAGAACACCAATCATAGCACATGGCCCGTGTTTGTATGGATGTACAACCTCCCCCCTGGTTGTGCATGAAGGAAAAATACATACACATGGCTATGCTTATTCAAGGGCCGAGACAACCGGGAAATGATATAAATCTGTATCTCGGGTTACTGAAAGAGGAGCTACATACCTTATGGAAAATGCCGGCCAAGACATGGGATGCAAGCAAAGGAGAGTATTTCTACATGAGAGCCGCGTTGATCACGACGGTGTGGGACTATCTCGGTTACGGCTATCTCTCCGGCCAGGTGTGCCACGGATATTGCGGTGCACGAGGTGCATGGATGATACAACTTCTCTGCAGCTATCAAAAGATGGCGGGTCTTTGAAAATCGTGTACATGGGCCATCGAAGATGACTCGAGAAGGATGAACCGTGGAGAAAGCACGAAGATCTATTCAATGGTAAGGCTGAGCATCAAGGTCCTCCACGTAAACGTAGCGGTACAGAAATATATGAGTTATTGAAGAACTGGGAAGAGTGCCCCTCGCCGGGAAAGACGAAGAAAAAGGCGCCGGAGCCCCTGCTGAAGGTATGGAAGATGAGATCTGTTTTCTGGGACTTGGAATACTGGCCCATACTCGACATGCCTCATAGCCTTGATCAAATGCATATCACAAAAAATATCCTTGAGAGTTTTCTTGGAACATTGATGAACATGCCGGAGAGGACCAAGGATGGGCCGAAGGCAAGAAAAGACTTGGAATTTTTGAATATCAGGAAAGATCTCCAAATGCCCGGTAAAAGGTCGTCAGAGGAGACCGAGATCGGAGACGGAGACGGAAGATAGGGGCAAAAAAGTAAACAAGAAGGAAGAACAATATTGCCCCCCCTCTTGCTTCACCTTAGATCCGAAGGAGGTCGATCAATTGTTCAAGTGCCTTGCCGGAATCAAAGTTAGTTCCGGATACTGTGGGAAGATAAGCAGATATCTGGACACTAAGAAAAAAGGTTCAGTGGGATGAAGTCTCACGACTGTCATGTGATGATGACGCAGTTACTCCCGGTTGCACTTAGAGGGATTATGGACACACATGTGCGTGAGACGCTTACTGACCTATGCCACTTTTCTATGATATCTCTCGAAAGTCGATTAGTGTGAAGCAACTCCATAGGCTACAGGAAGAGATCGTTGTCATACTGAATGAGCTAGAGATGTACTTCCCGCCCGCATTCTTTGATGTCATGATGCATCTATGTGTCCACATCGTGGATGACATCATCGACCTAGGGCTGACATTCCTGCATAGCATGATGCTGTTCGAGAGGATGAATGGGGTCATCAAAGGATTCGTTCGTAACATGTCCCGTCCAGATGGAAGCATAGCCCAGGGATATCTGACCAAAGAGTGCATCTCTTTCTGTTAGAGTTATCTAGTAGGCACCAAAGACCCTGTTGTTGGTTTGCCCGTCAACAAGCACTGTGGAAGGCTCGAAGGAAAAGGTCACACCAACGGTCATAGGGATGTGAATGTGTTACGCTCGGTCCGACAAAACGACCTTGACAAGGCAAACTTAGTAGTGCTAAAACACCTAGATGTGCTAGAAGATTTCATGACACTGCACAAAGAGACCATCGCAAAGAAGTACCGTGACCGTGGGGTGCACAGGACGGACGCTGAAGTTATTAGAGAGCACAACTCCACTTTCGTGCGTTGGTTCAAAGAGTGAGTTCTGGCTAATCCCTCGGAAAAGGGTTGTCCGAACGGAACGCTCATATACGCCTTAGCACATGGCTCCTCGACCAACCTCGCGACTTATCAAGCACATGATATCAATGGATACACGTTCTACATGGAGGAAAAATATATAAACAGTGATGACCAAAAATCAAGGGTGACGATGGAAGCCATGACCGGGAATGTAATTGAAAGATATTACGGAAGGGTCGAAGACATATGGGAGCTTAACTACTTTGGATTGCATAGCGCGATGATGTTCCGTGTCAGATGGGCTAAGAATGTACACAGAGAAAACCGACATATCACTACCATGTGTATACCCGACTCCGATAGCGGTACCGTCAATGCCATCGCCAAAAATGAGCCATGGGTACACGCTAAACACGTGACACAATGTTTCTTCATAACTGATCCGATCAATCCTAGCCGTGTTGTCGTGAGGAGAAGCAAAAGGAGCATCGCCAGAATGGATGGAGTCGCCAACGAGGAAGACTATGACCAGTACGGTGATCCGATGAGGGAAGATGATGTTGATGACAACGAAACATACGTCAAAAGAAGAATGAAGACAACATTACCTATGAAAGATCGTAATCCCTGGAGAAGAAAATGTCACGACCATGGGCTCAATTATTCGACAACGAACAAAAGAGGGAAGAAGATCAGTCTAAAGCGTCGTCGTCGCCCAAGCTGACAAATTAATCCACAAAGTTTGTGTGTGTCTAGCTATTTTATATACCGCCGATAGCGGTCAAATGATGTAATATATATTATACTAATTATTATCTGGAGGGTAACAGTGGTATTAATTGCTCCAACAACAGACCAAATTAAAGGAAGGAAAGTGCAAAAGAAAGATAAGAAAAAGAAAAGTGCAAATGAAAGAAAAAGAAAAAGAAAAAGAAAGGAAGTTTTGCAAAACAAAATGAAAGAAAAAGAAAAAGGAATTAATAAGTTGTGGAAAATTAAATGCAAGAAAAATAAAAATAGAAAGGAAGGAAGTTAGTGGAATATGAAAAATAAAAACAAAAAGAAAAGTGCAAATGAAAAAGAAAAAGAAAAAGGAAGTTTTTCAAAAAGAAAGAAAGTTTGTGGAATATGAAAAAGAAAAAGAAAAAGAATAATATAAATAAAAAGAGAAATAAAAATAAAATAAAAAGGAAGGAAGTTGTGGAATATGAAAAAGAAAAAGAAAAAGAGAAATAAAAAGAAAAAGTTAGTAGTAGCGCGTTTTTCTGCCCCACTTAGCTATAGCGCGTTTTGCCGCGGCGCGCTATAGATAAGAAAAAGAAAAATAAAAATAAAAATAAAAAAAGGTTAGCAGTAGCGCGTTTCTCTGCCCCGCGCTATAACTAAGTTAGCTATAGCGCGTTTTTCTGCCCTGCGCTGTAGCTAAATTGCCTAGACAGCCACACATCTCTTTCCTCTCTCTCACTCTCGCTCGATCCGATCGATCCCCTTTCTCTGTGCCGCCCCTCCCCCACCGCCGACGCCGCACCCTCCCACGCCGCCGTCGACGCGCGCCGCCCCGACACCCCCCCTTGCCGCCCCCGTCCCCATAGGTCCACCCCCCGGCCCTGCCCCTCCCCCCGTGCCGCCCCTCTCCCCCGAGCTGTCCCTTCCACCGACCGGTGCCCCTCCCACGAGCAGTCCCTCCACCGGCCGGCACCCCTCCCCCAGTAGTCTTTCTCTCTCTCTCTCTCTCTCTCTCTCTCTCTCTCTCTCACCGGCCGTACGTGTTCTCTGCAGCAGGTTTGGCCGGAAGCAAGGTGCTCGGCGAGGAGGAGAAGGACGTCGGGAACGTCACCCGGACGCAAGGTGCTTGGCTCCTCTGGCGGCAAGGTGCTCTGTCCCTCTCCCGCCCCCTCTACCTCATTTTTTTGCTGTCTGCTGTTATTACTTGAATTTGAAATATGATCTCATTTTAGATGGAGAAGGCAAACTAGAAAACAAATACAATAAATTGTTCACTAACAAAATTCAAAGCAAACTAGAATACAAATATGATCTCATTTGAATTCAGTCAGAGCACACTGTTCAGTTACAGAAATTTTTGAAATTTTAAGTTAACTGAACATTTCAGTTTTGTTAACTGTGCAAACTTTAGTAAACTGATTCGGTAAATTCAGTTAACTGAATCATGCAATTGACAACTATTGACAGTAATTTCAGTTAACTGAATCATTCATGATTTAGTAAATTCAGTGTGTGTGTGTGATGATTTGACTGCTATTGAGATCTTCTATGTAGTGAGATAGATAGCTCTCCTATGATTCAGTAAATTTTGTAGTTAAGAGAATAGATAGCTCTCCTATGAACGTGTATTGAGATCTTCTCGCAATGCTAGGCTTCTTCTTCCTCGACGGGAGGCTTCTTCTTCCTGCTGCTGGGATTTGTTGCTCCTCTTTGTTTCCTCGACAGGAGGCCTGCCTTCGAACCACAGGTGAGTTGTGCTTCTGGTGATCACGACCATGCACATTTTAGTTAGATAATTTTAGCTCTAATTAATGCCTCTTATGCCTGCTCTAGTATTGGCAAACTTTTGACATTGCCTACACAAGTATTATGTTGGGTTGTGGGTTTACCTATTTTTCCTGTGTATAAGTTTCAGAGTGTTTAGGGGGTGTATTATGTTGCTGTAGTGGCCTCTAAGTTTCAGAGTTGCCAATCGATGTTGTTGTATTATGTTGTTGTATTACTTGCTCCAGTGGCCTCTTACGAGGTGTTTAGGAGATATTTTCATAGTGTGTGGACTGAAAATGTTAGTACTGTTTATTATATCAAAGCAGATGAAAAATCATATTAAATGCTGGAGCAAAATTTGTGGTGTTAGAATGCCAGAGCTGTTGATTATCACTTTTGTAGCTTATGTTGCTGCTACTATGTCTGTGCTTGTTTTGCTAGGAACCGATTGCTAAGTGACCTATGTTTTGCAGGAAATGTTGATTCATTTCCATTCCGGCAAATTTCAGGCAAAGGTCATGCCGAAATTTTCCGTGAATTTCGGCATGACTTCTGCTAGAAAGTTGGACATATCGAGTGCTCGAGATTTGTCGCGGCGGGTATGAAATGACATTTCCGGCAAAACAAAGGTGACTTTTTTTATCATTATTCACTTTATTATATAAAGCTCGATAATTAAACGACTACGACATTGAACCCTAGGAAACATGACCGACACCGATGAGGCCGGTGGTTCTGGGTGCCAATTAGGTCGAGCACATGCCTATCTCGACTTTCTGGCGGATCAGGAGAGACAGCAAGCTGGGTGTTAGGACCCCCTTGTCATGACGGAGGACGATGGTGGTGGCGCCGGCGCCGACACTGATGCCACCAACGACATCGACACTGAGACTGGCGCTGATGATGTTGCTAACTACATCACGGAAGGTGGGACCTCCCAAGCTAGTGAGGGAAAGAAGGAAAAGAGGACACAACGCCGAAATGAGCTCGGCACCGGAAGATTGGTGGTCACGGCGGTGCACCCTGGCGAGTTCGAGCCAATAGAGCTGCTGGAAGTGGCAGCGCGTTACGACAACCAACTAGCATACATCCGGGATACCACTAACATCAACACCACAAAAATACGGAAGAATGAACATTTGAAGAAGCTGCTCCTAACTAGGTTGCATGCAAGATTCCTGTTCCCCGGTCGGAATGACGATGTCGACCCATGGGATGATGATGCCATGAAAAAAAATAAACAACAAAGCCCTAGGGAAGTTTAGCAACACATTGAGCGCTTGGAAAACTAGGGTGAAAAGGCGATTCAAGTAGACCATGAAACCTAATGCCGAGATTGTTGCAGACAATCCGAAAATTACGATAGAGGACTTTGAAAAGTTCAAGGAGACTTGCAATGAAGAAGCTGCCAAGGCCAGGTCGGAGAGAGGCAAGCAGATGTAGGCAAATAACATGGGGAACCACCGCCTTGGAAGTCATGGTTACATGGTAAAGAGGCCTGTGTGGGCTAAGGAGGACGCAGAGCGTGAACGTCAAGGGATCCCAGACCCATTGGCTGAGTCTACCGACCAGCAGGAGCACGAGTTCATCAAGGCCCGATTCTCGTGGGACCCCAAGAAAAAGATTTTTTTCACCGACGGGCCGACTAGGAAATTCATGAGATTACTGGTAATTATCCTTTTACCACCTTACATATTAGGTTCTGATCAACGAAGTCTACTACATTCTAGTCGCATTCGTAAATGATTCATGGTCCATTTTGCAGAGAGCGCAACACAAGCTTGCGGCCGAAAGCGACTCGTTGACTCAATCGACTCAGTCGTTGGCGAAGTACAAGTGGGACACTCCTTTCAGTCGGGCCATGAACATAATGATGGGACACCCGCCCGGCCAGCGGCCGCAATATGGACGTGTGCACGGTGCCGGGGATGGCGCCACGTGGAAGTACCACTATAGCGAGGACCCCGAGGCCAAAAGACAGAGAAAGAAGTTCAGTCAAGTGACTATCAACGAGAAGGTGGTGCGGGCGATGGAGAAAGCAAAAGCTAAGACCAAAGCTGAGATAATCGCTGCCTGTAGACATGATATGGTGGCTGCATTTTCAAGCTTGATTCCAACTGTGGTCACATGGGAGAAACAAAATCCATACGCGCCACCAAGTGATTTTCCCATGCCCAGCTTCACCAGGAGAAACTCAATGAACACCGGACCCATACCCATACCTAGTATGGCAACCTCACCCGCACCCGCACCCGCACCTCCTGCAGCACCTACTCCTGCACCCAGCTGTCACAGCAGGCCTAGCTCTGTCTCTGGCTTGAACGTCAGGCCGACGACATTGGCTGAGCTCAAAGCCCTCACGGTAAATACGCGTCGCATCTTCATCAACTCAACTAATTAATTAATCTTCAGTTGCCGTTCTTTTTGGATCTCTGACGCCACACATATATGTCTTTGTAGGCCGACACTACTAGGGAAAACCCTAGCAGTAGCGCGGGTATTTTGCCTATCAGTAGCGCGGGATGCCGCGCTATTGATAAGGCGCTACAACTAACATATAGCAGTAGCGCCTGTCATCCCACACTACTGCTATACATGGACAGCAATAGCGATCTTTACGGAAGAGCGCTGCTGCTAATATCTGAAGTGCTTTCTAGCAGGCCGCGCTACTGGTAAGTGAGCGCTACTGCTAACTTTAGTCCCCTCGCTACTGCTAGTTTTATTAGTTTCTGTTTTTTGCATATTTGTTTTGTATTTGAATAGGCTTTATACAATAATATTTAGCATATCATACACATACAAATGTAATAATAGCATATACATGCAAATAGTCTCATCAAATCATGTCATCATCATAATCATCATCCAACACAAAGTGGTCCCTCGTCATCATCTCGAAAATAGTGATACAAGTCTCGATTACTGGCAACTACATCGTCATCCATCTAAACAATGATATACGCGAGAAGAGCTATCACTATGAAACCTAAACTAACTATTGGCTGTCGCTCGGAAACCGGAAACCAGTACACCTGGGCCTGACACTCCGGCCACTCATCGTATATGAAGAAAATATGCCCTAGAGGCAATAATAAAGTAATTATTTATTTCCTTATATCATGATAAATGTTTATTATTCATGCTAGAATTGTATTAACCAGAAACATGATACATGTGTGAATACATAGACAAACTGAGTGTCACTAGTATGCCTCTACTTGACTAGCTCATTAATCAAAGATGGTTATGTTTCCTAGCCATGGACAAAAGAGTTGTCATTTGATTAACGGGATCACATCATTAGGAGAATGATGTGATTGACTTGACGCATTCCGTTAGCTTAGCACTTGATCATTTAGTATGTTGCTGTTGCTTTCTTCATGACTTATACATGTTCCTATGACTATGAGATTATGCAACTCCCGTTTACCGGAGGAACACTTTGTGTGCTACCAAATGTCACAACGTAACTGGGTGATTATAAAGGTGCTCTACAGGTGTCTCCGAAGGTACTTGTTGGGTTGGCGTATTTCGAGATTAGGATTTGTCACTCCGATTGTCAGAGAGGTATATCTGGGCCCTCTTGGTAATGCACATCACTATAAGCCTTGCAAGCAATGTGACTAATGAGTTAGTTGCGAGATGATGTATTACATAACGAGTAAAGAGACTTGCCGGTAACGAGATTGAACTAGATATTGAGATGTCGACAATCGAATCTCGGGCAAGTAACATACCGATGACAAAGGAAACAACGTATGTTGTTATGCGGTTTGACCGATAAAGATCTTCGTAGAATATGTGAGAACCAATATGAGCATCCAGGTTCTGCTATTGGTTATTGACCGGAGACGTGTCTCGGTCATGTGTACATTGTTCTCGAACCCGTAGGGTCCGCACGCTTAAAGTTTGATGACGGTTATATTATGAGTTTATGTGTTTTGATGTACCGAAGGTAGTTCGGAGTCCCGGATGTGATCACGGACATGACGAGGAGTCTCGAAATGGTCGAGACATAAAGATAGATATATTGGATGACTATATTTGGACACGGGAATGGTTCCGGGTGAGATCGGGATAATACCGGAGTACCGGGAGGTTATCGGAACCCCCCGGGAGGTATATGGGCCTTATTGGGCTTTAGTGGAAAGGAGGGGAAAGGATCAAGGGAGCCCCCCCAAGCCCAATCCGAATTGGGAAGGGGCCCGCCCCCCCTTTCCTTCCTCCCTCCTTCCTCTTCCTTCCCTCTCCCTCTCCAAGTAGGAAAGGGGGGAATCCTACTCCTGGTGGGAGTAGGACTCCCCCCCTTGGGCGCGCCTCCTCCTCCTAGCCGGCCCCCTCCTCTTCTCCTTTATATATGGAGGAGGGGGCACCCCATAGACACAAAAATTGATCATTGATCTCTTAGCCGTGTGCGGTGCCCTCCTCCACCATAATCCACCTCGATAATATCGTAGCGGTGCTTAGGCGAAGCCTTGCATCGGTAGAACATCATCATCGTCACCACGCCGTAATGCTGACAGGACTCTCCCTCGACACTCGGCTGGATCGGAGTTCGAGGGACGTCATCGAGCTGTACGTGTCCAAGAACTCGGAGGTGTCGTGCTTTCGGTGCTTGATCGGTCGGGCCGTGAAGACGTATGACTACATCAACCGCGTTGTGCTAACGCTTCTGCTTTCGGTCTACGAGGGTATGTGGACACACTCTCCCCTCTCGTTGCTATGCATCACCATGATCTTGCGTGTGCGTAGGAATTTGTTTGAAATTAGTACGTTCCCCAACAGTTGCATCCGAGCCTAGGTTTTATGCGTTGATGTTATATGCACGAGTAGAACACAAGTGAGTTGTGGGCGATACAAGTCATACTGCTTACCAGAATGTCATACTTTGGTTCGGTGGTATTGTTTGATGAAGCGGCCTGAATCAACATTATGCGTACGCTTACGTGAGACTGGTTCTACCGATGTGCTTTGCACACAGGTGGCTGGCAGGTGTCAGTTTCTCCAACTTTAGTTGAATCGAGTGTGGCTACGCCTGGTCCTTGAGAAGGCTAAAACAACACTAACTTGATGAACTATCATTGTGGTTTTGACGCGTAGGTAAGAACGGTTCTTGCTCAGCCCGTAGCAGCCACGTAAAACTTGCAACAACAAAGTAGAGGATGTCTAACTTGTTTTTGCAGGGCATGTTGTGATGTGATATGGTCAAGACGTGATGCTATATTTTATTGTATGAGATGATCATGTTTTGTAACTGAGTTATCGGCAACTGGCAGGAGCCATCTGGTTGTCGCTTTATTGTATGCAATGCACTCACCCTGTAATTGGTTTATTTTATCATTAAGCGATAGCGATAGTCGTAGAAGCAATAGGTGGCGAAAACGACAACGATGCTATGATGGAGATCAAGGTGTCGCGCCGATGACGATGGTGATCATGACGGTGCTTCGAAGATGGAGATCACAAGCACAAGATGATGATGGCCATATCATATCATTTATATTGATTGCATGTGATGTTTATCCTTTATGCATCTTATCTTGATTTGATTGACGGTAGCATTATAAGATGATCTCTCACTAAATTTCAAGATAAAAGTGTTCTCCCTGAGTATGCACCGTTGCCAAAGTTCGTCGTGCCCAGACACCACGTGATGATCGGGTGTGATAAGCTCTACGTCCATCTACAATGGGTGCAAGCCAGTTTTGCACACGCAGAATACTCAGGTTAAACTTGACGAGCCTAGCATATGCAGATATGGCCTCGGAACACTGAGACCGAAAGGTCGAGCGTGAATCATATAGTAGATATGATCAACATAATGATGTTCACCATTGAAAACTACTCCATTTCACGTGATGGTCGGTTATGGTTTAGTTGATTTGGATCACATGATCACTTAGATGATTAGAGGGATGTCTATCTAAGTGGGAGTTCTTAAGTAATATGATTAATTGAACTTAAATTTATCATGAACTTAGTACCTGATAGTATTTTGCATGTCTATGTTGTTGTAGATAGATGGCTCGTGCTGTTGTTCCATTGAATTTTAATGCGTTCCTTGAGAAAGCAAAGTTGAAAGATGATGGTAGCAATTACATGGACTGGGACCGTAACTTGAGGATTATCCTCATTGCTGCACAGAAGAATTACGTCCTGGAAGCACCGCTGGGTGCCAGGCTTGCTGCAGATGCAACTGTAGACGTTGTGAACGTTTGGCAGAGCAAAGCTGATGACTACTCGATAGTTTAGTGTGCCATGCTTTACGGCTTAGAACCGGGACTTCAACGATGTTTTGAACGTCATGGAGCATATGAGATGTTCTAGGAGTTGAAGTTAATATTTCAAGCAAATGCCCGGATTGAGAGATATGAAGTCTCCAATAAGTTCTACAGCTGCAAGATGGAGGAGAATAGTTCTGTCAGTGAGCATGTACTCAGAATGTCTGGGTATAACAATCACTTGATTCAACTGGGAGTTAATCTTCCGGATGATTGCATCATTGACAGAATTTTACAATCACTGCCACCAAGCTACAAGAGCTTCGTGATGAACTATAATATGCAAGGGATGGATAAGACTATTCCCGAGCTCTTTGCAATGCTAAAGGCTGCGGAGGTAGAAATCAAAAAGGAGCATCAAGTGTTGATGGTCAATAAGACCACCAGTTTCAAGAAGAAGGACAAAGGGAAAAAGAAGGGGAACTTCAAGAAGAACGGCAAAAGAGTTTCCGTTTAAGAGAAGAAACCCAAGTATGGACTTAAGCCTGAGACTGAGTGCTTCTACTACAAATAGACTGGTCACTGGAAGCGGAACTGCCCCAAGTATTTGGCGGATAAGAAGGATGGCAAGGTGAACAAAGGTATATGTGATATACATGTTATTGATGTGTACCTTACCAGAGCTCGCAGTAGTACCTGGGTATTTGATACTGGTTCTATTGCTAATATTTGCAACTCAAAACAGGGACTACGGATTAAGCGGACACTGTCTAAGGACGAGGTGACGATGCGCGTGGGAAATGGTTCCAAAGTCGATGTGATCTCCGTCGGCATGCTACCTCTACATATACCTTCGGGATTAGTTTTAGACCTAAATAATTGTTATTTGGTGCCAGCGTTGAGCATGAACATTATATCTGGATCTTGTTTGATGCGAGACGGTTATTCATTTAAATTTGAGAATAATGGTTGTTCTATTTATATGAGTAATATCTTTTATGGTCATGCACCCTTAAAGAGTGGTCTATTTTTGATGAATCTCGATAGTAGTGATACACATATTCATAATGTTGAAACCAAAAGATGCAGAGTTGATAATGATAGTGCAACTTATTTGTGGCACTGCCGTTTAGGTCATATTGGTGTAAAGCGCATGAAGAAACTCCATACTAATGGACTTTTGGAATCACTTGATTATGAATCACTTGGTACTTGCGAACCATGCCTCATGGGCAAGATGACTAAAAATGTCGTTATCCGGAACTATGGAGCGAGCAACTGATTTGTTGGAAATCATACATACTGATGTATGTGGTCCAATGAATATTGAAGCTCGCGGCGGGTATCGTTATTTTCTCACCTTCACAGATGATTTGAGCAAATATGGGTATATCTACTTAATGAAACATAAGTCTAAAACATTTGAAAAGTTCAAAGAATTTCATAGTGAAGTTGAAAATCATCCTAAGAAGAAAATAAAGTTTCTACAATCTGATCGTGGAGGAGAATATTTGAGTTACGAGTTTGGTTTACATTTGAAACAATGCGGAATAGTTTCGCAACTCACGCCACCCAGAACACCACAGCGTAATGGTGTGTCCGAACGTCGTAATCATACTTTACTAGATATGGTATGATCTATGATGTCTCTTACTGATTTACCGCTATCGTTTTGGGGTTATGTTTTAGAGACGGCCGCATTCACGTTAAATAGGGCGCCATCAAAATTCATTGAGACGACGCCTTATGAACTGTGGTTTGGCAAGAAACCAAAGTTGTCGTTTCTTAAAGTTTGGGGCTGCGATGCTTATGTGAAAGAGCTTCAACCTGATAAGCTCGAACCGAAATCGGAGAAATGTGTCTTCATAGGATACCCAAAGGAGACTGTTGGGTACACCTTCTATCACAGATCCGAAGGCAAAACATTTTTTGCCAAGAATGGATCCTTTCTAGAGAAGGAGTTTCTCTCGAAAGAATTGAGTGGGAGGAAAGTAGAACTTGATGAGGTAACTATACCTGCTCCCTTATTGGAAAATAGTTCATCACAGAAACTAGTTCCTGTGACGACTACACCAATTAGGGAGGAAGCTAATGATATTGATCATGAAACTTCAAATCAAGTTACTACTGAACCTCGTAGCTCAACCAGAGTAAGATCCGCACCAGAGTGGTACGACAATCCTATTCTGGAGGTCGTGTTACTTGACCATGACGAGCCTACAAACTATGAGGAAGCGATGATGAGCCCAGATTTCGCAAAATGGCTTGAGGCCATGAAATCTGAAGTGGGATCCATGTATGAGAACAAAGTGTGGACTTTGGTTGACTTGCCCGATGATCGGCAGGCTATTGAGAATAAATGGATCTTCAAGAAGAAGACTGACGCTGTTGGTAATGTTACAGTCTACAAAGCTCGACTTCTTACGAAAGGTTTTTGACAAGTTCAAGGGGTTGACTACGATGAGACTTTCTCACCCGTAGCGATGCTTAAGTCTATCCGAATCATGTTAGCAATTGCCGCATATTATGATTATGGAATTTGGCAAATGGATGTCAAAACTGCATTCCTGAATGGATTTTTGGAAGAAGAGTTGTATATGATGCAACCAGAAGGTTTTGTCGATCCAAAGGATGCTAACAAAGTGTGCAAGCTCCAGTGATCCATTTATGGACTGGTGCAAGCCTCTCGGAGTTGGAATAAACACTTTGATAGTGTGATCAAAGCACATGGTTTTATACAGACTTTTGGAGAAGCCTATATTTACAAGAAAGTGAGTGGGAGCTCTGTAGCATTTCTAATATTATATGTGGACGACATATTATTAATTGGAAATGATATATAATTTTTGGATAGCATAAAAGGATACTTGAATAAAAGTTTTTCGATGAAAGACCTCGGTGAAGCTGCTTACATATTGGGCATCAAGATCTATAGAGATGGATCAAAATGCTTAATTGGACTTTCACAAAGTATATATCTTGATAAAGTTTTTGAAAAAGTTCAAAATGGATCAAGCAAAGAAAGGGTTCTTGCCTGTAATACAAGGTGTGAAATTGAGTCAGACTCAATGCCCGACCACTGCAGAAGATAGAAAATGAAAGAAGTTCCCTATGCTTCTGCCATAGGCTCTATCATGTAAGCAATGCTGTGCACCAGACCTGTAAGTGCATCTAGTGCCCCTTAGTGATTTTGGTGTATTGAAGACTTATAGGTTAAGGGACTAATGTGTTTATGAGTGTACATAGGTCTATAAGTCTATGAGGAATTTGATATTTACATAGAAAGTCGACCCCTAAAAATGAATATCTTCGACTGAAGATTTTGGTATTCCTGAAGACTTTGAAAGTGAAGAAATTGGTGTGTCCGTGAAGACTTGATATTCATGCGAGGAATATGAAGCTTGAAGACTTTCGTTTTCATAGTTTTGTTTTTCTCTTTCTTGAGTCATAGGAAACACCGTACTATTAAAGGGGGTCGAGGAAATACTAAGGAAAAATTTCCATGTGATGCTCAACTCAAAATCCTACACCTACCAATCCCTTCGAGTGAAGCCTTTGGAAATCTCATACAGTTCAGTCAATTTCTTCAGTGACAGAGACGAAGTTCTTCTAGTCGCTGAGGAATTTGTTCTGACCGAGGAGTTAGGAATTTGCCAGTGCGGATTGCCTACACAGTGAGGAACATGATAGCCCTGAGGAATTTGAGAGTCAAATTTCCGACCGTTGTTGTGCTGCGCGCCAGCTGTCCCAAAATATCTTATCCACCTAATGGTCATATCAGACAAGGGCATTTATGTCTTATCATGTCGGGCTGCTCCCTAGGCTATAAATAGCCGCCCCCTACAACCACTAGCTGGTGGGATGCTCCGAGAGAAACTGACACTTGTCATTTGAGAGCACCCCATCCTCCGAGGACTTTGAGCGAAAATCATCGAGTGAGGAAAAACCCAAACCCAAACACCTACAAACCCAAAGTGATTGAGCATCACTGAAGAGATTGATCCTGCGTGGATCCGATGCTTGTTACCTTTGAAGACCATGCTTCTTCCAGACGGTTAGGTGTCATGGTCTAGAGCATCCAAGAGGAATTGTGGATCGCCGAGTGACCGAGTCTGTGAAGGTTTCGAAGTCGCCTGAAGACTTACCACGAGTGATTGGACGAGGTCTGTGTGACCTTAGTTCAAGGAGAATACGGTGAGGACTTGGTGTCCTGAGCTGCGTGCTCAGCGACTGGGTGTCCGGGACCGTGTGTCCTTGAGTTTAAATACTCAGCCGCTCCAACCAGATGTACAACTGAGACAACAGTTGGAACTGGTCTACCAAATCATTGTCTTCACCAACCTTATTGGTTCTATTCCCTCAACTCTTTCATTTCCTCATTACTGTGTTGAGTGATTGTTCATATCTGTGTTTGAAGACTTTGACTGAAGACTTTCTCAATTTCCTCAGTTCAATTTCTTCAATCTGTTTGTCTTCATCTTGTGTTATCCTGTGTTTACGCTTTCTGTGCTCTATGCGTGTCTTCATTTCATCATGATGACTATGCCTGTATTCTGTTATGCTTACTTCTGAGTACTTATTCCACTGCAAGTAGTTCTTCGCTAAGGAATTTCCTCACCGGCAAATTCCCCAGTGAAGAATTCATAGAAATCTCCTATTCACCCCCCTCTAGTCGATATAACGCACTTTCAATTGGTATCAGAGCGAGGTACTCCCTTGTTCTGTGTGATTTTGGTTTAACCACCTGGAGTTTTAGTTATGTTGACTGCAGGATTGAGGAACATTTCCTGCCCCATCTTTGACGGTCATGAGTATCCTCGATGGAAGGCCATGATGAAAAAGCGACTCATGGCTATGGACATCGAACTGTGGACCATCACCGAGATCGGTCTTACCGATCTATGCAAGATGGTTGAGGCTGATGACATTCGCAAGTATACTCTACTTAACCTCACAGCGAAGGATGTCATCTGCTCAAGTCTGTCCCGAAATCAGTTCAGGAACGTCATGCATCTCAATCATGCGAAGCTAATTTGGGACCGTCTCTCTGAGGTCTATGATGGACATCTTACTCGTCATGATCCTTGGTTTGAGGATTACAAGGAATCTCTCAAAGAGATGACATTCGAACCAGAATCATCATCGTCCAACCCCTGCCTTATGGCAAATAGTGCTAAGGTAACCGAATGCTACCTATGCGAGTCTAGTGATGATGAATCTGGCGATGAATTTGGACCTAGCTATGTTAAACTTGCTTCCCTTGCCACTAAACAACAAAGAGCTTTGGAAAAAGTTCAATACATGCTAAATAAGAGCGATGATATGTTGGGTGAAGAAATGGATCAGTCAAAAGCCTTGGCTGAAAGTCTTCAGGGACTCCATTTCAAGTTTAACGACCTTCAAGGTCATCATAACGCTCTCTTATCTGATCACGAGAAGCTTTCTCTTGAACTTCTTCAAAGAAAGCAAGATCTTGAGAAGCTAAGAGTGAGTTATGAAGATCTTCAAAAGGAGCGCGATTCATTACTTGCTCAAAAAATCAGCGCTACTCAGGAAGAATTTGTTCCTCCATGTTTAAAGTGCATTGAACGTGAATCTGATAATTCTTCACCTGAATGTTCAAATGCTTCAAATGTTACAAATTCTTCACCTGCCTCTGCTATCACTAATTCCTCATCTGAGGACATTGCTAGTATCATTGATGATGTAGGGCTGAAGGAATTGTACATGACAGGCATGTACAAAAGCCTCAAAGGGCATCAGACTCTTTGTGATGTGCTTAAAAAGCAGATCCTCAACAGAAACCCTAGGAAAGAGGGTATTGCCTTCGAGAGGAAACTCAATGCTGATGGAACATATTGGAAGCCTGAGCAGTACCCCAAAACCTCATGGGTTGCTGCAAAGGGACCTCCAGTTGATCCATCCAACTTATCTGGCTTTACATGTGAATCTCCTCATTCTTCTGATGAGTGATTTGACTCCAACTATAAACTGTTCAAAAATCAGAATGGTGAAGTATTTGCTAGATATGTTGGGACTAACTGCAGGAACGGTTCCCCTATGAAGAAAATCTGGGTCCCCAAAATTTATGTTGAAAGTCTTCAGGTGAATGTCCTCATGACACCACCTGTAAAGAACAGGAACCCCAGATCCAATTCTTCATATGGACCTAATTCTTCACATGGATCAAATTCCTCAAATGGATCAAAGTCCTCATATGATTATCATCGTGCTAACAACTCTGTTTTGCAGGGTAGAGCTAAGGCCTATGAATATATGCATTATTCTTCAAACCAATATGTTCATAAGTCCTCGAAGAATTTCTCTGCTTATTCATATGCTTACCCTAACCCCTCTTCTGTGAAACGAAATGGATTTTCTTCTATGCCACCATTCTCATATGGTGCTCGTAGAGTGATGAACTCTTTGCCACCCCTTCAGATGTGGATGGTGAAGAAAAAGAACTAATTTCTTCTGCAGGGTCAGGTCTCCAGACGTGCTTTAACGTCTGAAGAATTTGCTGGGGGCCTGGCAAAAATGCCTGAAAGGACGCAGGCTAATCATGATGAAATGAACTTTCATTTCACACGTCCTCACACTGCTTATCTGTGCTATTGCTTAATGAATTGAACTGATGAATTTGACGTCATATTCTTCACTGATGAAGTATATGAGTTCGTAAGATGCACTAATTCATCTGCAGGATGATCAACCCAAAGCAAACGAGTGGGTCCTCGATAGTGGATGTACAAATCACATGACGGGTGACAAGAATCTATTGATGGATGCTCCTTTATCACCGTCACATCTGAAGTATCATCTTCACTGACAAAGGCAAAAGTCAGGTATTGGGTCTAGGTAAGGTTGCGATCTCAAAGGATCGACACATGGACAAAGTCATGCTTGTCGAGTCCTTAGGATACAACCTCATGTCTGTCTCAATGCTTTGTGATCTTGATATGGTTGTTGTCTTTGGAAAGTATCGTTGTGTTGTGATCATGGAAGCTGACCATTCCAAAGTCTCCGAAGGCTTTAGGAGAGGAGATTTGTATATTGTTGATTTCTCTACAGGACCACAACCAACCGTGTGCTTACTTGCAAAAGCTTCAGAAGGCTGGCTATGGCATCGACGGCTTGGTCATGCTGGCATGAGGAATCTGAACACGCTAGCAAAGAAGAAGCATGTCATTGGCATTGAGAATGTTAAATTCCTCAAGGATCACTTATGCGGAGCTTGTGAAGATGGAAAGATGACAAAGGCCAAGCATCCAACGAAGACTATCATGACCACTACTCGTCCATTTGAATTGCTTCACATGGATCTCTTTGGTCCTAATCATTATTCTGCTGTTTCAAATGATGCATCTCTATATGGCTTTGTTATTGTTGATGACTATTCTCGTTACACATGGGTACACATTGTCACTTACAAACATGAAGTGCAGGAAATTTTCAAATGATTTTCCTCGAGGGCTTCAACCAACTTTGGTGTGAAGATCAAGCACATCAGAACTGACAATGGGACCGAGTTCAAGAATTCCGGTCTTGATGGCTATCTTGATGAACTTGGTATTACTCATGAGTTATCTGCTCCTTATACTCCTCAGCAGAATTGGCATCGTGGAGCGCAAGAACAGAACCCTCGCTGAAATGGCTCGTACTATGCTTGATGAATACAAGATGCCTCGTCGTTTCTGGATTGAGGCAATTGATACTGCGCGCCACGTCATCAATCGGGTATATCTTCACAAATTCTTCAAGAAGACTGCCTATGAACTCCTCACTGACAAGAAACCCAATGTGAGTTATTTCAAAGTCTTCGGTGCTAAATGTTGGATTAGAGATCCTCATCACAATGCTAAATTTGCACCGAAAGCACATGAAGGTTTTATGCTTGGTTACGGAAAGGACTCGCACACCTACAGAGTCTTCAACAACGTTCTTCACAAGGTTGTTGAAACTGTAGATGTGCGGTTCGATGAAACTAATGGCTCGCAAAGAGAGCACTTACCTTATGTGATAGATGAACCAGCACCTGAGGATTCTATCAAGTTCAAGGCTATTGAGGATGTCATTCCTACCGAAGAATCTACTGAAGAATTCATTCCACAACATGAAGAAAATCGAGCTGATGCATCTGAGGAAAATGCTGAAGAAAATGGCGCTGAAGAAAATGCTGATCAAATTCCTCGACGACAACTAGCTCATCCTCGCATTGCAAAAGAAGTGCAAGTGGAAAAGATCATCGATGACATTCGAGCACCAGGTCCTCTCACACGCTCAAAAGCTTCACATTTATCTAACTTTTGTGGGCACTATGCTTTTGTCTCTATCACAGAGCCCACTAAGGTAGATGAAGCATTCCTGGAGCCTGAGTGGATTCAGGCCATGCAAGAAGAATTACATCAGTTCGAGCTCAACAATGTCTGGGAACTGGTCAAACGTCCAGATCCTCGCAAGCATAATATCATTGGCACAAAGTGGATCTACCGCAACAAGCAAGATGAAAATGGCCTTGTGGTGAGGAATAAGGCACGACTTGTAGCTCAAGGCTACACACAGGTTGAAGGAATTGATTTCGATGAAACTTTTGCACCTGTTGCTAGACTTGAGGCTATTCGCATATTACTTGCTTATGCTAACCATCATAATATCACTTTATATCAAATGGATGTGAAAAGTGCATTCCTCAATGGTAAGCTTGAGGAAGAAGTATATGTTGCTCAACCCCCAGGTTTTGAAGATCCAAAGAATCCTGACAAAGTCTTCAGACTCAACAAGGCCCTCTATGGCCTCAAGCAGGCCCCTCGGGCATGGTATGATACTTTCAAGGAATTCTTCGTGAAGAATGGCTTCACACCCGGTTCACTCGACCCTACTCTCTTTACTAAATCTTATGATGGCAAACTGTTTGTGTGCCAAATATATGTTGATGATATTATCTTTGGCTGTACTGACCAACGTTATAGTGATGAATTTGCCTATATGATGAGTGAAGAATATCAAATGTCTATGATGCGAAAGTTGAAATTTTTCTTAGGTCTTCAAATTCGTCAACAACATAATGGCATATTCATATCTCAGGAGAAATACCTCAAGGATGTTCTGAGGAAATTTGGCATGCAAGATTGCAAAGGCGTCAAAATTCCTATGCCCACAAATGGCCATCTATGCACTGATGAAAATGGTATTGACTTGGATCACAAGGTATACCGCTCCATGATTGGTTCTTTATTGTACTTATGTGCATCTAGGCCAGATATAATGCTTAGTGTTTGCATGTGTGCCCGATTTCAAGCTACACCGAAGGAATCACACCATAAGGCTGTGAACCATATTCTTCGATATCTAGCTCACACACCAACACTAGGATTATGGTACCCAAGGGCTCTACTTTTGATCTCATTGGATATTATGACTCTGACTATGCTGGTGATCGTGTGGACTGCAACTCAACATCTGGTACTTGTCATTTCCTCGGACGATCTTTGGTCTGTTGGTCCTCAAAGAAACAGAACAGCGTATCACTGTCTACTGCAGAAGCTGAGTACATTGCTGCTGGTTCTTGATGTGCGCAACTGCTATGGATGAAGCAAACCCTCAAGGACTATGGCGTCAACGTGAAGAATGTGCCTCTCCTCTGTGACAATGAGAGTGCCATCAAGATTGCTCACAACCCAGCTCAGCACTCGAAGACAAAGCATATTCAGATTCGTCATCATTTTCTTCGTGATCATGTGTTGAAGGGCGACATCTCCATCGAGCACGTGAAGACTGAAGAACAGTTGGCTGATATCTTCACAAAGCCCTTGGATGAGAAGAGATTTAGCAAGTTGCGGTGTGAGCTAAATATCTTAGAGTCTTTGAATGTTCTTTGAAAAGGACACTCATCCTGACACTTATGCAAAATTGATGACTTAGATGTGCAACACATGAAGAAATGTTTTTCTTCAATCAATGAAGAATAGCACTCTAAGTGTGAAGAAATTAATGAAGAATTCGATTCTCAGAACCCTACGACAATTGTACGCGGTGTCTGAAATCATCATTCTTATACGGTGGGTCACGCCACCACCAAAGTTGAGAATCTTCATTTTTGAAATTCCTCATTTTTGAAATTCTTCAGTTTTTCAATTTCTTCAACTTTTCAAAATCTTCACGGTTTTCGTCGTTTTTCTTCATTGGTTATATATATATATATATATATATATATATATATATATATATATATATATATATATATATATGAGTTTATGTCCTCTACATCATTCACTTATGGCTATTTCTTCAAGTTGCATTTTCTGCTAAGTGAATGTGATCGGAACCTTCCCCCTCTATGCTATACTCAACCCAATCTATTCACAAATTCTTCATGTGCGTTCTATTTGAAACTCGTTCAAAATCTTCACTGTGTCCTTGTCAGCTGAAGAAATTGCGAACGGAACATAAAAACTTATCTTATCCAAATTTTCGGTTTTGCCGCTCAAACCGTTCCGCATCCCACGATAGATTTATCTATTCACCCATGATCTAACATGATCTCCACTTCTCAGTACGTGGGTGACACATGTCATGCGGATGAGAAGGGTCAGGGGCATGTTCGTCCTAAATCTTCGGGCAAACAGTTTTTCACTGCAACTATAAATACCCCTCTCCCCTTCCTCACTTCCTTTACTCCGCTCGACCCCTCTCTCTCTCTCTCTCTCTCGAGCTTCTCAAACCCTAGCGCCGCCGCTACTCCATCATCGCCGGTGAGGAAGAGCTTCACTGCCTCGACCTCGTCGCCATCGTACTCTCGCCGACCGCGGAAATCTTCACTCCACCGCCGCCGTAGCTGTCTTCCTCCACCGAGTTAGGGCGTGGAAGATCTACACCGACGAACTTCACTGTTCTACTTCACAGTTCGTCGTGTTCTTCATCCAGGGTAATTAAAAGTTACTTTTACTACCCTCTTTGATTCAAATTTTCTCTACAAAATCTTCAAAGGTGTTTTATTCTTCAAATCCTCACACACAAAACACCTCACTAGTCATCTGTTCTTGATTCGTTTCTCTAAGCATCATTTTTCTTCAAGATTCCTCAATTGTGTGGATCCTCGATCTATACAACTCTGAAACCTAAGACAAAGACCGCTTAGTGAAATTCTTCAAGGCTCAACTGGTCAAATTCCTCAAACTTGTTCTTTTTGAAAAACCTTCTGAGAACGCATATGACCTCTCCAAATTCCTCACAACTATAATCTGTTCACAGGTACTCATGTCCGTTGCTGAATCACTAGGTTCTCATCAACTTAACTCATTTGCAACATTCCTCGAAGAAAAGTTGCATACTTCTTCAGAAAATTCGATTGTTCAAATTCCTCATCTGAAGAACATGGCAGACGGTAAGAAGCCGCAGAAAGGAGGAAAGAAGCCTGAGGTCATGACTGCTTTCGAGATCCCTGAGGACATCTATGCTGACTATTGCACACATGATGAGGCTAAGTTCGGAAAAGAGAATAAAACTCAGCGCAAGGTGCGCATACAGAGGATTGAAAGGAGACGGGCAAGAGAATGGAGGGAGTACAAATATGTAACTCCGAAGTATATGAAAAAGTTCACACTAAATCCTCCATGCCCAAGAGCTCCATTGACACCTGGCCAAGAAGCTGACCCCACCAGCATCAAGCGTGGTGAGGATTTTCCTGAAGAATGGGCCAAACGCCAAGCCAAGTTGGCGAGACAAGCCAAAGAAGCAGTGAGGAAATTCAATGAAGACTCTGTTGCTGCTGCTGCCACTAAGGCCTCTATCAGGCCTAGAAAATCAATGGCAAAGAAGCCCGCTCACAAGCCAAGTGCTTCACCAACTATGCCCTCACGGCCAAGTTCCTCAGCAATGCCATCACTGCCAGAATCTTCAAAGCCCTCACGGCCAGATTCTTCAAAGCCCTCATGGCCAGTTACTCATGCTGCTCCTGCTCCTCCAAAGTCCTCAGCTCCTCCCCCAAAGTCCTCAGCTGCTCCGGCAAAGTCCTCAACACCTGTACACCTGGCCACGTACCAAAGGACTGCAGGCATCTCTATTGCCTCTGGTGCCTCTGCGAGTTCCTCAGCTGCACCAAAATCTTCATCAGGCCCCACTCTGCTGAAGACAAAGGCAACGACTGGTCGAGGTCCTCGGCCAAGTCCGAAGAAGAAACAGGTTGCCTTCCAAGTGCCATCTGATGATGAAGCTGATGATGATGAACTTGTAGAAATCATCAGAGACAGACAAGAAAGGGCCGCTAGAGCCAAAGGCACAAACGTGCCACTGCTTTTGGATCCGAGAGCGATCCTCGATTACATTGATCTCTGGCACAAGGAACCAAACACTCCTATGCCTGATTTTCATTTGACTCCTGGCCAAAGTCACATGCTGACCCATTTCACCACTGAAGAGAAATGGAAATTTGAGAAGGCCAGGCAGATCAAGAAGGCTCAGTTCAGGAAAGAGAAGTTCCCGAAGAAAAATGTTGTCAATATGACAACTGATGAACTCCTCAAGATCCAGTCTGAAATCAAAGCCCCCAGCAATGATTTCAATGCTTATTATGCTGATTGGCAAGGAGCCAAAGTCAGGTTTGTTAAACTGACTAAGAAGTTCACCACTGTTGCAGCCCCATCGCAACAACAAATTCCTTAAGCTGAAGCTTCTGCTCAGCAAACTGAAGAACATGCCAGCACCGCTGATGACATTCAGGCTGCTGATATGCTAGTTCCAGGGCTGATGACTCCATTCCAGCCGCTGAAGAAATTGCCGGGGCATCCACTAATGGTTCGCCTGAAGAAACTGAAGAAGTCAGGGCAACTGCATTAGTTGCGCCTGGAGAAAATCAACCAGATTCCTCAGCTCCTCCTGCGCCTACACCAACTCCTATCCTTCCGTCTGCATCAGATGTGAGGAAGACCAAGGCTACAGAGTGAGCTGCAGTGAAGAAAAGGAAAGCATCAGCTGCTTCAGATTCTTCAGCTCCGAAGAAAATGAAGCCTATGACAAGATCGCTTGAAAATCCAATTGATGTTGTTCTGATTTCCACCATGCCATCAAAGGACCTTGTTCCTTTTGGTGAAGAATATGTGATCCCAAGCGGATCTGATGAAGAACCTCAATCTGCTGCTTCGTTAGAGCAGGTTGATGAAGACATTGAAGTGGATACGATCCCTTCAACGCCTGTTGCTTCCTCGCCAATGCCTCAGTTCACAGCTGAAGAGGCTGGCGTTGAAGAAATTGAAGATGAAGACGTGGACATTGGCTGCACAACGCCCGTGATGAATGATGACTTTTGGGAAAGTCACCACCCCAATTCTCCACTCTTCACCCCAATACAACAAATACCTCAGTCCCCTGCACCAACCGTTCAAATGGGCTCTGAAGAAACTCATCCCACCTCATTTGTGCATGAAGAAAATCCAGCTGCCAGTGCTGAAGAAACCGCTGTTGCTGATCCTCTGAACACGCAGACTGCAACTGAAGAGGAACCAGAAATTCCTCAGCCTGAAGAACCTGAGATTGCGATTCCTGAGGTTGTGATGCAACTCACTAACACTCTAGTGCCCAAGCCAAAGGATCCATTCTCAAAGAAGCAAAAGTTCAAGGCTGAAGATTTCTTTAGCGAGCATGTTTTCTTCACTGATTACAACCCCTATGATTCTGCTCGCATAAGGAAGAGGCGTTTCTGGACTGCTAGTCAAGCCAATTTCTATTCCTCGGTGTTGTTCAACAAAGACAAAGTCTTCGATCATGAACATATTCCTCACATGGACATGGAGTCTCTGCCGTGCTTCGAGCCAGTCCTCAGTGTTCTTCACGATGCTGGATTGTTAAATTTCTGCACTGACATCTGTGATTGGAATGAAGAACTCATTATTCAATTATATGCGATGCTGCACATCACAGGAAATTCTGAAGATGTGAATTCATGGGTGCTGGACTGGATGTCTGAAAATACTCACTACAAGGCACTAGCTACTGAATTTCTTCATGTCTTACCACTCAGTCCTCCCCTTGACAGTGCTCGTTGCGTCTACAGTGAACCTGAGCTTTCAAATCATTACATGCAAGTGCTAATGAAGCCTTTGAAGCCAGGGCAGGCCCCTCGAACCAAATTCCTCGTCAAGGAATTACTGTATGTGCCTCGGACTGTCTATCACATTCCGACAAAGACAATGAGTCCTATCAAAGGCCACGACTCAAATGATGAAGAGGTCGTTGGCATAATGAAGAATATGCTTTTCAATATCATTCATGGCGTTCCCGTCCATGATTTCTTCATGAGGACTCTGGCGAATATTGCTATGTCACCATTTGAGCTGAAGCCTTATGCACCATGGATTATGAGGTTCATCAGGACAAGGTCTTCACTCAATTACAAGGCTAACACTCTGAACCACGGCACCTACTTGCCTCCAATTGAAGTCCTCAAACAGAGATTTTCCTCAGCTGATGACAAAGGCAAGGCAACTGCTGTGATAGATGAAGGCATTCGTCCATTGGATGGTCAATTTCGCAAGGCTGCATCCTACTCCACCAATGATGACTCTGCCACACATGACTTTGCCGCCGAGCAAAATCCTCAAGCCACAGCACCCAGGGTGATGACTGATCATGAGTTACTCCTCAGTCTTCATCAGAAAGTTGATCGCAATCATAAATGGGTCAAGCGTCAGTTTGGTTCAATTCTTCACAACATGACATCAACACACAATGCAGTGAAGAAAAACCACTACTACCTCCATGAAACCTTTAACCATACCTGGGATGTTCTATCTCATGTCCACAGCGCTGAATATCTGAAGAAAATGGGTCTCAAGGAAGAATTTGACTGGTCTACACCTCCACCGAAGAAATTCAAGAAGGTCAAGGTTTCTTCCTTGGTAGCCAGCTCCTATTCTTCATCGCGCGGCACTGATGAAAATGAAGACTTGGACGACACTGTGGCAGGCCCTACTACGACAACCGACCCCAACAACGCTGGCGCTCCTCCATCAACTTGATATTCTTCAGGGGCGTTAGTCCTCATTTTCGATCCTTTTGGTCATTCAATGACAAAGGGGAAAAAATTTGAGTTAGTCTTCAAGCGGGTCTATTATATGGGTGTTTTTGCTAAGTTACAACTCTCGTTCTTCTGAAACTTTATTGGATCGAGTTGTAATCTTAAACCTGATGGTGCTCTGATACTTTTGATGCACTGTGATCTGATACTCTTGATGCGTTATTCTGCATGCTTGTTCCTCATTAATATTATTGCACGCATGCTGAATTTCATTAGGCACCATATTTCATCATGCATTTCAAATTCTTCATATTATATGTCAAATGCATGTATGAATTACAAGATATAGGGGGAGATCTCCATGATTCAACTCTTCAAATGTGCATTGCCTTAAAAGCAAATTCCTCACTATGCACATCTTAAGGGGGAGTTCTTCTATATCTTGCAATCAAATTCCTCAATATCAGTACTTACACTTCATATGTTTATCCCCATTGAAAACTTAACCTATATTGTCATCAATCACCAAAAAGGGGGAGATTGTAAGTGCATCTAGTGCCCCTTAGTGATTTTGGTGTATTGAAGACTTATAGGTTAAGGGACTAATGTGTTTATGAGTGTACACAGGTCTATAAGTCTATGAGGAGTTTGATATTTACAGAGAAAGTCGACCCTAAAAATGAATATCTTCGACTGAAGATTTTGGTATTCCTGAAGACTTTCATGAAGACTTTGAAAGTGAAGAAATTGGTGTGTCTGTGAAGACTTGATATTCATGCGAGGAATATGAAGCTTGAAGACTTTCGTTTTCATAGTTTTGTTTTTCTCTTTCTTGAGTCATAGGAAACACCATACTATTAAAGGGGGTCGAGGAAATACTAAGGAAAAATTTCCATGTGATGCTCAACTCAAAATCCTACACCTACCAATCCCTTCGAGTGAAGCCTTTGGAAATCTCATACAGTCCAGTCAATTTCTTCAGTGACAGAGACGAAGTTCTTCTAGTCGTTGAGGAATTTGTTCTGACTGAGGAGTTAGGAATTCGCCAGTGCGGATTGCCTACATAGTGAGGAACATGATAGCCCTAAGGAATTTGAGAGTCAAATTTCCGACCGTTGCTATGCTGCGCGCCAGCTGTCCCAAAATATCTTATCCACCTAACGGTCATATCAGACAAGGGCATTTATGTCTTATCATGTCGGGCTGCTCCCTAGGCTATAAATAGACGCCCCCTACAACCACTAGCTGGTGGGCTGCTCCGAGAGAAACTGACACTTGTCATTTGAGAGCACCCCATCCTCCGAGGACTTTGAGCGAAAATCATCGAGTGAGGAAAAACCCAAACCCAAACACCTACAAACCCAAAGTTATTGAGCATCACTGAAGAGATTGATCCTGCGTGGATCCGACGCTTGTTACCTTTGAAGACCGTGCTTCTTCCAGACGGTTAGGCGTCATGGTCTAGAGCATCCAAGAGGAACTGTGGATCGTCGAGTGACCGAGTCTGTGAAGGTTTGGAAGTCGCCTGAAGACTTACCACGAGTGATTGGATGAGGTCTGTGTGACCTTAGTTCAAGGAGAATACAGTCAGGACTTGGTGTTCTGAGATGTGTGCTCAGCGACTGGGTGTCCGGGACTGTGTGTCCTCGAGTTTAAATACTCAGCCGCTCCAACCAGACGTACAACTGAGACAGCAGTTGGAACTGGTCTACCAAATCATTGTCTTCACCAACCTTACTGGTTCTATTCCCTCAACTCTTTCATTTCCTCATTACTGTGTTGAGTGATTGTTCATATCTGTGTTTGAAGACTTTAACTGAAGACTTTCTCAATTTCCTCAGTTCAATTTCTTCAGTCTGTTTGTCTTCATCTTGTGTTATCATGTGTTTACGCTTTCTGTGCTCTGTGCGTGTCTTCATTTCATCATGATGACTATGCCTGTATTCTGTTGTGCTTACTTCTGAGTACTTATTCCGCTGCAAGTAGTTCTTCGCTAAGGAATTTCCTCACCGGCGAATTCCTCAGTGAAGAATTCATAAAAATCGCCTATTCACCCCCCTCTAGTCGATATAACGCACTTTCAAGACCTGATGTGTGCCTTGCTATTAGTTTAGCTGGGAGGTACCAAAGTAATCCAGGAGTGGATCACTGGACAGCGGTCAAGAACATCCTGAAATACCTGAAAAGGACTAAGGATATGTTTCTCGTTTATGGAGGTGACAAAGAGCTAGTCGTAAATGGTTACGTCGATGCAAGCTTTGACACTGATCCGGACGATTCTAAATCGCAAACCGGATACGTATTTATATTGAACGGTGGAGCTGTCAGTTGGTGCAGTTCTAAACAAAGCATCGTGGCGGGATCTACATGTGAAGCGGAGTACATAGCTGCTTCGGAAGCATCAAATGAAGGAGTCTGGATGAAAGAGTTCATATCCGATCTAGGTGTCATACCTAGTGAATCGGGTCCAATGAAAAGCTTCTGTGACAATACTGGTGCAATTGCCTTGGCAAAGGAATCCAGATATCGCAAGAGGACCAAGCACATCAAGAGACGCTTCAATTCCATCCGGGACCAAGTCCAGGTGGGAGACATAGATATTTGCAAGATACATACGGATCTAAATATTGCAGACCCGTTGACTAAGCCTCTTCCACGAGCAAAACATGATCATCACCAAGGCTCCATGGGTGTTAGAATCATTACTATGCAATCTAGATTATTGACTCTAGTGCAAGTGGGAGACTGAAGGAAATATGCCCTAGAGGCAATAATACAGTTATTATTTATTTCCTTATATCATGATAAATGTTTATTATTCATGCTAGAATTGTATTAACCGGAAACATGATACATGTGTGAATACATAGACAAACTGAGTGTCACTAGTATGCCTCTACTTGACTAGCTCATTAATCAAAGGTGGTTATGTTTCCTAGCCATGGACAAAAGAGTTGTCATTTGATTAACGGGATCACATCATTAGGAGGATGATGTGATTGACTTGACCCATTCCGTTAGCTTAGCACTTGATCATTTAGTATGTTGCTATTGCTTTCTTCATGACTTATACATGTTCCTATGACTATGAGATTATGCAACTCCCGTTTACCGGAGGAACACTTTGTGTGCTACCAAACATCACAACGTAACTGGGTGATTATAAATGTGCTCTACAGGTGTCTCCGAAGGTACTTGTTGGGTTGGCGTATTTCGAGCTTAGGATTTGTCACTCCGATTGTCGGAGAGGTATCTCTGGCCCCTCTCGGTAATGCAAATCACTATAAGCCTTGCAAGAAATGTGACTAATGAGTTAGTTGCGAGATAATGTATTACATAATGAGTAAAGAGACTTGCCCGTAGTGAGATTGAACTAGGTATTGAGATACCGACGATCGAATCTCGGGCAAGTAACATATGTGAAAGCATCGTGGCGGGATCTACATGTGAAGCGGAGTACATAGCTGCTTCGGAAGCATCAAATGAAGGAGTCTGGATGAAAGAGTTCATATCCGATCTAGGTGTCATACCTAGTGAATCTGGTCCAATGAAAAGCTTCTGTGACAATACTGGTGCAATTGCCTTGGCAAAGGAATCCAGATATCGCAAGAGGACCAAGCACATCAAGAGACGCTTCAATTCCATCCGGGACCAAGTCCAGGTGGGAGACATAGATATTTGCAAGATACATACGGATCTAAATATTGCAGACCCGTTGACTAAGCCTCTTCCACGAGCAAAACATGATCATCACCAAGGCTCCATGGGTGTTAGAATCATTACTATGCAATCTAGATTATTGACTCTAGTGCAAGTGGGAGACTGAAGGAAATATGCCCTAGAGGCAATAATACAGTTATTATTTATTTCCTTATATCATGATAAATGTTTATTATTCATGCTAGAATTGTATTAACCGGAAACATGATACATGTGTGAATACATAGACAAACTGAGTGTCACTAGTATGCCTCTACTTGACTAGCTCATTAATCAAAGGTGGTTATGTTTCCTAGCCATGGACAAAAGAGTTGTCATTTGATTAACGGGATCACATCATTAGGAGGATGATGTGATTGACTTGACCCATTCCGTTAGCTTAGCACTTGATCATTTAGTATGTTGCTATTGCTTTCTTCATGACTTATACATGTTCCTATGACTATGAGATTATGCAACTCCCGTTTACCGGAGGAACACTTTGTGTGCTACCAAACATCACAACGTAACTGGGTGATTATAAATGTGCTCTACAGGTGTCTCCGAAGGTACTTGTTGGGTTGGCGTATTTCGAGCTTAGGATTTGTCACTCCGATTGTCGGAGAGGTATCTCTGGGCCCTCTCGGTAATGCAAATCACTATAAGCCTTGCAAGAAATGTGACTAATGAGTTAGTTGCGAGATAATGTATTACATAATGAGTAAAGAGACTTGCCCGTAGTGAGATTGAACTAGGTATTGAGATACCGACGATCGAATCTCGGGCAAGTAACATATGTGAAAGCATCGTGGCGGGATCTACATGTGAAGCGGAGTACATAGCTGCTTCGGAAGCATCAAATGAAGGAGTCTGGATGAAAGAGTTCATATCCGATCTAGGTGTCATACCTAGTGAATCGGGTCCAATGAAAAGCTTCTGTGACAATACTGGTGCAATTGCCTTGGCAAAGGAATCCAGATATCGCAAGAGGACCAAGCACATCAAGAGACGCTTCAATTCCATCCGGGACCAAGTCCAGGTGGGAGACATAGATATTTGCAAGATACATACGGATCTAAATATTGCAGACCCGTTGACTAAGCCTCTTCCACGAGCAAAACATGATCATCACCAAGGCTCCATGGGTGTTAGAATCATTACTATGCAATCTAGATTATTGACTCTAGTGCAAGTGGGAGACTGAAGGAAATATGCCCTAGAGGCAATAATACAGTTATTATTTATTTCCTTATATCATGATAAATGTTTATTATTCATGCTAGAATTGTATTAACCGGAAACATGATACATGTGTGAATACATAGACAAACTGAGTGTCACTAGTATGCCTCTACTTGACTAGCTCATTAATCAAAGGTGGTTATGTTTCCTAGCCATGGACAAAAGAGTTGTCATTTGATTAACGGGATCACATCATTAGGAGGATGATGTGATTGACTTGACCCATTCCGTTAGCTTAGCACTTGATCATTTAGTATGTTGCTATTGCTTTCTTCATGACTTATACATGTTCCTATGACTATGAGATTATGCAACTCCCGTTTACCGGAGGAACACTTTGTGTGCTACCAAACATCACAACGTAACTGGGTGATTATAAATGTGCTCTACAGGTGTCTCCGAAGGTACTTGTTGGGTTGGCGTATTTCGAGCTTAGGATTTGTCACTCCGATTGTCGGAGAGGTATCTCTGGGCCCTCTCGGTAATGCAAATCACTATAAGCCTTGCAAGAAATGTGACTAATGAGTTAGTTGCGAGATAATGTATTACATAATGAGTAAAGAGACTTGCCCGTAGTGAGATTGAACTAGGTATTGAGATACCGACGATCGAATCTCGGGCAAGTAACATACCGATGACAAAGGGAACAACATATGTTGTTATGCAGTTTGACCGATAAAGATCTTCATAGAATATGTGGAAGCCAATATGAGCATCCAGGTTCCGCTATTGGTTATTGACCGGAGACGTGTATCAGTCATGTCTACATTGTTCTTGAACCCGTAGGGTCCACACGCTTAAAGTTCGATGACGGTTATATTATGAGTTTATGTGTTTTGATGTATCGAAGGTAGTTCGGAGTCCCAGATGTGATCACGAACATGATGAGGAGTCTCGAAATGGTCGAGACATAAAGATTGATATATTGGATGACTATATTTGGACACCGAAATGGTTCCGGGTGAGATCAGGATAATACCGGAGCACCGGGAGGTTATCGGAACCCCCCGGGAGGTATATGGGCCTTATTGGGCTTTAGTGGAAAGGAGGGGAAAGGAGCAAGGGAGGGGGCACCCCCCAAGCCCAATCCGAATTGGGAAGGGGGCCGCCCCCCTTTCCTTCCTCCCTCCTTCCTCTTCCTTCCCTCTCCCTCTCCAAGTAGGAAAGGGGGGAATCCTACTCCCGGTGGGAGTAGGACTGCCCCCCTTGGGCGCGCCTCCTCCTCCTGGCCGGCCCCTCCTCTCCTCCTTTATATACAGAGGAGGGGGGCACCCCATAGACACAACAATTGATCATTGATCTCTTAGCCGTGTGCGGTGCCCCCCTCCACCATAATCCACCTCGATAATATCGTAGCGGTGCTTAGGCGAAGCCCTGCATCGGTAGAACATCATCATCGTCACCACGCCGTCGTGCTGACAGGGCTCTCCCTCGACACCCGGCTAGATTGGAGTTTGAGGGACGTCATCGAGCTGTATGTGTGCAAGAACTCAGAGGTACCGTGCTTTCGATGCTTGATCGGTCGAGCCGTGAAGACGTACGACTACATCAACCGCGTTGTGCTAATGCTTCTGCTTTCGGTCTAGGAGGGTACGTGGACACACTCTCCCCTCTCGTTGCTATGCATCACCATGATCTTGCGTGTGCGTAGGATTTTTTTTGAAATTACTACATTCCCCAACAGTATACTCCTGGCGTAGCACTTCTTCGCCATCGATGATCTATGGACCTGAATCGTCACATGAGTCGATGATATGCAACATATATATTTGAGCAACAGAAAGAGACAGACTTGGCAAAAATAGAAGCAACATATCATAAGCATAAATAACAAAGTTCATCGTACCCAAAATGCCCTAACTAGAGTGATCTTCGCTAGTCGAGGAGGACGGTTTAATTACATCCCAAATAAAGTTTCATCGTGCATAACTCAAGGTTTTGTCATACAGAAAGTATGGACTAAACGGACACATTGTCATATATCGACAATCACTCCAACATGTCGTGCCATCCATCCAGTTCAGGGAGATAGTCCCCGAGCTTAGTGAAAGGCTTCATGTCGAGATGCTGAGAGGCTATGCGTGTTCGGACGTCTTCCCAGGACATTTGTCCTTCTTCGTAGAACATGCCTATTTTTTGACGACCTCCTTCATGATGATTTGGGAAAGTTCGCGCTGGATGTGATAGAACTCAGCTCGAAGTCGACGATCCTTGATATCTCCTAAGTTCTTTGCCCATTGCAGAATATGCGCATCGCTGGATCTAGGTGACATGTGAAGGTTCTGATGATCCCGTCTGTACTCCAGCATGTGGTGTAGGACATAGAATCCATCATTAAGAGAATTACTCGGTTGTTGGATGCAGCAGAAGTCGGTCTTATGGCTGCAGGCGGGCCTGCCGTCCCTGTACTTCTTGTCCTTGACCTCTCCACCCCGTGTGCCATAGTAAAAGATAGCAATGTTGAGAACATATTTGATGTGGGTGTAATCCTTTTTGTTAACGTTCTTCGACGAGTCCAAGTAAAGAGCATGGGAGTATCGGGGGTAGAGGATGATGAGGACGACGCACCCGCCACTGCGCAAAATAAGTACACCTCAAATTAGTTAGCCTCCACCGTGCAAATGAATGATTGAAATCGAAGGAAGGATATCCGTGCGAATGACTTACAGGGCATGATAAGGCATGATAATCGCCTCCTTGTCCTTATTGGAGAGCATGAAATTGATGAGGTAGTCCCTCGAGTATTCACAGTGCTTTGTGCAGACTGATAAGAAGCCCTCGTCCATGAAGTATGGGTCAGTGACACAGATATAAAGTATCTGCTCAAACCCGATGAGGTAGTTAATGTGCAAGGCATAAAGACGGACAAACGTAAAATCCAGCTTCTTCAAGTGAAACATGTCGAAGATGTAATCAAATCGAAGGAAGAACTTCTCCGCGGGGAATGTGTGGACGTACAACAATTGCCGCGGCACGTTAACCACGTAGAGTGGGTATCCTGGATTTTTCGAGGCGATGAGGCCTTTCTCTATCAGCAGCATATCATCATGAAGTCTCCTTAGATCGCCGAATCTGCCCTCTAGCGCCGCTTTAGGTAGGATTGGTTCACCGGCGATATGCAATTTTGCCGCACCGGGGATATCTATACGGTCTTGAACCCGAGGCTGCTGAGGCGGCTGGATTATAGAGGCCGCTTTGTTGCCTTTCCTCGGTCTCTTCCTACCCTTCTTTGCTACTGGAAGGTCGTCCATAATACGTTCAGACTCCGGACACGGCAATTGATCAGGCACCGACTCATGATGCTCAAACCCTAAGTAGGCGCCAGTATTGACATACTGTTGAGTGTCATCATCATCCTCATCCTCATCTATGGCGACGTCACAAGCAACTAATGGAGGCTCTTCCTCACCCCGTCCGCTATCACCCAGCACGATAGCCGACACTAATTGAGTAGGTGGGGTGTTGATGTTGAAGGAAATATGTCCTAGAGGCAATAATAAAGTTATTATTTATTTCCTTATTTCATGATAAATGTTTATTATTCATGCTAGAATTGTATCAACCGGAAACATGATACATGTGTGAATACATAGACAAACTGAGTGTCACTAGTATGCCTCTACTTGACTAGCTCATTAATCAAAGATGGTTATGTTTCCTAGCCATGGACAAAAGAGTTGTCATTTGATTAACGGGATCACATCATTAGGAGAATGATGTGATTGACATGACCCATTCCGTTAGCTTAGCAATTGATCGTTTAGTATGTTGCTATTGCTTTCTTCATGACTTATACATGTTCCTATGACTATGAGATTATGCAACTCCCGTTTACCGGAGGAACACTTTGTGTGCTACCAAATGTCACAACGTAACTGGGTGATTATAAATGTGCTCTACAGGTGTCTCCGAAGGTACATGTTGGGTTGGCGTATTTCGAGATTAGGATTTGTCACTCCGATTGTCGGAGAGGTATCTCTGGTCCCACTCGGTAATGCACATCACTATAAGCCTTGCAAGCATTGAAACTAATTAATTAGTTGTGGGATGGTGTATTACGGAATGAGTAAAGAGACTTGCCGGTAACGAGATTGAACTAGGTATTGAGATACCGACGATCGAATCTCGGGCAAGTAACATACCGATGACAAAGGGAACAACGTATGTTGTTATGCGGTCTGACCGATAAAGATCTTCGTAGAATATGTGGGAGCCAATATGAGCATCCAGGTTCCGCTATTGGTTATTGACCGGAGATTTGTCTCGGTCATGTCTACATTGTTCTCGAACCCGTAGGGTCCGCACGCTTAAGGTTTCGATGATAGTTATATTATGAGTTTATGAGTTTTGATGTACCAAAGGAGTTCGGAGTCCCGGATGAGATCAGGGACATGACGAGGAGTCTCGAAATGGTCGAGACGTAAAGATCGATATATTGGACGACTATATTCGGACTTCGGAAAGGTTCCGAGTGATTCGGGTATTTTTCGGAGTACCGAAGAGTTACGGGAATTCGCCGGGGAGTATATGGGCCTTATTGGGCCATACGGGAATAGAGAAGAGAGGCCGAAAGGAAGGAGGCGCGCAGCCCTCCTCCTGTCCGAATTGGACAAGGGGTGCATCCCCCTTTTCCTTCCTCCTCTCCCCCTCTTTCCTTCTCTCCTACTCCAACAAGGAAGGGGGGGAGTCCTACTCCCGGTGGAAGGAGGACTCCTCCTGGCGCGCCCCTCCTGCCCGGCCGACCCCCTCCCCCTGGCTCCTTTATATACGGGGGCAGGGGGGAACCTCTAGGCACAACAACAATTGATCCCTTGGATCTCTTAGCCGTGTGCGGTGCCCCCCTCCACCATAGTCCACCTCGATAATATCGTAGCGGTGCTTAGGCGAAGCCCTGCGACGGTAGAACATCAAGATCGTCACCACGCCATCGTGCTGACGAAACTCTCCCTCGACACTCGGCTGGATCGGAGTTTGAGGGACGTCATCGAGCTGAACGTGTGCTAGAACTCGGAGGTGCCGTAGTTTCGGTGCTTGATTGGTCGGGCCGTGAAGACGTACGACTACATCAACCGCGTTGTGCTAACGCTTCCGCTTTCGGTCTACGAGGGTACGTGGACACACTCTCCCGTCTTGTTGCTATGCATCACCATGATCTTGCATGTGCGTAGAATTTTTTTGAAATTACTACGTTCCCCAACAGATGTTCATACCTAACTGCGTGCTTGTGGGTGTGCTCCCGGCCGCCTCCAGACGAAGCAGACTCTTTGGCCACAACAGGACCCACCCATTGAAATCACCAAGCCACCGCGGGGTCCCGTCGTCATCCCCCCTAGTACCAGAGGAGCCAAATTCTCGTGGTCCAGTTTAACACTGGCCACGGAAACCTTGAAGACATTCGGGGGGATCGGCCGGCTGTGGAAAAATGGTTCCTTCAGCTCCATTATCGTCGCCTTCCCCACGTCCACCTTCTGGTCACCGATGGTGTACAATATGGTGCACGGGGTTTAGCCGGCCTGCAAAGAAAAGTCTACGACATGAGACATCCGAAAGGCAATGAAAATGGGAGATTATACATTTATTAAAGAGGGCCGGTGTGACAGATATTGTGAGGGCGTCGAGCTCAGCCAGAGATGAAGCACCGCCGAGCATGTCTGGTGTCGGAGCCGGTGCCGAAGCAGGTGCAGGAGCCGGTGCAGGAGCAGGTGCAGGAGCAGGTGTGGGAGCCGGTGCGGGAGCAGGTGCAGCTGCAGATGCTGGTGCAACTCTAGTCGAGCTGCTCCCCAAGAAGTCAGCAAGGGGAAAGTCCGCTGCATTTTTTTTTGATTTTGCCTGCTACAATTGAAAATGGCCGGAACCAAGGTAGTAGACATATCTATAAGCACCTGTTTTGCGATAGCTACGGCTGCTGCGACTGTCTCAGATGATTTCTTCTCAACCGCAATCTCAACCTTCTTGTCGATGTTTTCTTCAGTTAACCTCTGTCTTCCCTTTCTCTCCTCCGTGGTCTCATGGTAGTACTTCTTCCATGTGGCGCCATCTCCGACACCGTGCACACGTCCATACGACGGTCGAGTCTCCACCGGGAGTCCTTTCAATATGTTCAACGCCCGGTTCAATGGATTGTCCCACTTGGGCCTCGCCAACGCCTCAGACGGCGAGTCGCTTTCGGCCGCAATCCTGTGATGCTCTCTCTGCAAAAGGCACAAGGATCATTTACAAATATGAATAACGTGCAGTCAAATTGATCAAAAACTAAAATTACCAGTAGTCTCATGAACTCCGTCATGACCGCGTTCGTCACGAAAACCTTCTTCACTGGGTCACAATGGTGCCAGGCCCCGAGGATGTCACGCTCCTGTGGGACGGTGAACTCCGCCAAGGGGTTTGGGATGCCCAGACTCGCGACTTCCGCCTCCTCCTTGGCCCATATGGACCTCTTCCCGCCGTAACCACGACTTCCGAGGTGGTGGCACCCAATGTTCCTATGTTGAAGCCCCTTCATGTACTTCGACTTTTTTTTGGCAGGTTCCGCCTCGCAAGCCGCCCTGAATATTTGAAAGGGCTCTGCTGTGATTGTCGGATTATCCTTTACAATCTTGGAGTAGGGTTCCTTTTTGATGACGATCTGATATTTCACCCTTGCTTTCCAGGCGGCCAACGCGTCGCTAAACTTGGTCATGGCGTGTTTGTTTATCTTCTTCATTGCCGGGTCCTTATCTGGATCTTTATAATCCTTTTCATTCTGGCCCGGGAACAAGAATATCTGGTGCAACTTCTTTAGGAGGGAGGGCCTCATATTATCTATCTTCTTTAGTTTCTCATCATTGATGGTGGCGGTTGTCCGTATGATGCAGCCTATTTGATTGCCGTAGCACACGCGCGCTTCCTTGGGCGTGGTTGGCTCAAAATTGTCGTCGTCCACCTCTGTGACCACCAGTCTAGTAGTCCTGAGCTTGTTAGGAAGCCATTGCCTCTTTGCTTTCGGTTCTATACCGGCTACGCTAGTCTCGGTGCCGGTCTTAGTCTCAGCGCCGGTCTTGATGCCGGTCTCAGTCTCAGCGTCGGTCTCAATGTTGGTCTCAATCTCCGACGTGACAGGTGGACCCACCAACATCAACTGTTGATCGTCGGCTTCCCTCAAAAATTCTTCTGCCGCCAGGTAGACGTTGTGGCAGTCACTAGAACCCTGTCCTTCATTGTTGCTAGCCATGTTTCCTACGATTAAATCTAGTCAATTAATTCTAGACCTAATAAAATGAATAATGACATAAAAAGGCCTATGTTTTGCAGGAACATTGATTCCTTCCTGGTGCGGCAAATCCTGGGCACTCGATACGTCCTAGTTTGTAGCACAAGTCATGCCGAAATTCACGGAAAATTTCGCCATGACCTTTGCTAAAAAGTGGACAAATCGAGCACCTGAAATTTGCCGGAATGGAAATGAATCAACATTCCGGCAAAACATAGGCCACTCGACCTCATTCCCTGGAAACAACAAAAGGCCACTTGGGCACAATCGAACCACTTCAATGAAAAGATATAACATGACCACTTCAATGAAAAGATATAATCAACAATAAAAGTCTAGGAAGGGATCATCTTTAAAATAAAACTTTCCTAAATTCTTTTCCTTGAAAAATAGTGGTCTTTTCAAAAATCAAAAACCTTTGCAAAATGACATCACTAAACACTTCTCTGCCTAGGACAGAACCCAAATTATGTTGATCTAGCTATTCCTCTCTCTCTCACACACACATTATTTGCTCTAACCTAGCCAACCTACTTAACCTAGCTTGTTAACCTAACGAACCTAATTAACCTACCGATTTAGCCTAGTTAGTTAACCTAGTTAGTGAACCTAGTTACCTAGATAATTAACCTAATTAAACAAGTTAACATAGCTAGTTCTCTGTCAAAGCCCTAAATAAATTTTTGCACTAACCTAGATAATTAACCTAACTAAACTAGTTAACCTAACTAGTTATCTGTCAAATCCCTAACTATATTTTTGCACTAACCTAGATAATTAACCTAATTAAACTAGTTAACCTAACTAGTTCTCTGTCAAAGCCCTAACTATTTTTTTGCACTAATCTAGATAATTACCTAGTTAAACTAGTTAACCTAGCTAGCTAGTTTTCTGTCTAGTGTTTGTGCTATGCATGAGAGAGAGAGAGGAGGGGTGGGGGCTTACATAGGATGGCTCTGGTGGTGGCGAGGGAGGCAGTGGCGTCTTCAGTGATGGCGAGGGAGGATCCGGTGGCGTCGATGGCGGCTCCGGTGGCGTTGATGAGGCCGCGCGGCTCCGGTGGCGTTGGGGGCGGCTCCGGTGGCGTCGATGGCTTGCGGCTCTGGTGGCTCCGGGGGCGTCGACGTCGGCAGGCGACGGCGAATCGGGGAGATGGCGGCGGGGTGGGTCGAGGGATTTGGGAGAGAAGTGGTGGCCGGGGGGAAACGGTTTTTGGGTTAAGTCAAACATAGCGGTAGCACGTTTCGAAGAACGCGCTATAGCTAAGGTAGCTATAGCGGTTTTACAAAACCCGCTACTGCTATGGCTATGTAATTTCCTTTTATTTTCTTATTTCCTTTTCTGTTTCTATAGCGGGGGTCTAGGAAACGCGCTGCAGCTATATTAGCTATAGCGCCTCTTATGAACAGACACTACTGCTACACCTTTCTCCTTTTTTGCTTTTTCATTTATTTTTCTTTACATTTTATTTTTTCATTTCTCCTTTTTCTATTTCTTTCATTTTCATTTACTTTTCTATTTGTTTTTCATTTTATTTTATTTCCATTAGCAGTAGCACATCTCTTAGAAAACGCGCTGCTACTTAGTTCCTATCGGTAGCACACTTCTTCCAAGACCGCTACTGCTATGCGTAGCCTATCGCCTTAGTGATGGGAATATTAGTAGTAGCGCATTTGCGTGTGCACGCGCTACTACTAAAATTTTATCTGTGGCACCCCTTTACCTCAAGCGCTACAACTATCTAGCACTAGCGCCCTTTTTTGACACGCGCTACTACTAAATTTCTGTGTATAAGGTTTTCCCTAGTAGTGCGACTCCACTCCGTGCACCCTCCTTTACCACATGAAGGGTGGGTTGGTGGATGTGGGGAAGGGTACTATAGTGAAGCCCAAGGATCGATTGTGCCACCGCCGGCAGATGCCTGATAACGCCTTAAGGGTCTCCGTGGCGAGTGTCAAAGTGGGCTACAAGGGTTCTCTCGTCCGATACAACCGATGGAGAGGATGACGAGACCCCCACGCAGCTTGGCAAATGCAAAAATTGGCCGATCCTGTGGCCGAAAAATCTTCTTCGTGTCAAGGTGGCCGGGAGCACACCAACGGGACCTCCGGAAGGTATGACCACAACCCCTCCTACACAAGTACAACCATCGTCCGTGCTGCTTCCTGAGATCGAGAGACACGAGGAAGGAGGGCCAACCGTTCCGGCAGGTGATGCCATCTTCCCCATGTAAGAGGATATGGATGATGACATGGAGGAGGCCGAGGACCGTCTCCAGTATATCAATACCGACTATGACAATGAAGTAACACTGAGTCAACCATATGAATATGAGATGCATGTACCAGAGCCGGAACGTCCTCGGGAGTGCAAGAAGTCTTTGTTCATGAAATCCTCGCAGGACACGCCTCCAGATGCCGGTTCCACCCAAGCTCAACTAATTAGCCAGAGTCGTCCAATGCTGAGCCCGACAACACAAGGGGTGGTGCTCAGGGAAGGTCTGACAGACCCACAAGCACCTCAGCCCACCAAGAAGAAGCAGAGGAAGAGACCGATGGCGAGAAAATCCAACAAAGCTGGCAATGTTGGTTCTAGCAGCCAGCTGCCTTCGACCAAGGTTGACAGTGTACCGATGAAACATGCGCCATTAATCCATGTCGCGGGAGAGCCAATGATACCAGCGAATGCACTAGCTGTCATAACAGGGGATCTCAGGAGACTCCATGACCATGTGCTTTCGACAGAGAGAAGCCTCCTCACCTCAGATGATCCAGGATACCCACTTTATACGGTTCATGTGCCGAGTAGTTGCAAGATGTACGTCCACACATGTCCCGCGGACCTCTTCTTCCTGAGGTTTGATTACATCTTCCACATGTTTCAAATGAGGACACTCAATTTTACGTTCGTCTGCCTGTATGCGCTGCACATGAACTACATCGTCTGGAGAGAGCAAGTCACCAGTCTTGCGGTCACGGACCCATACTACATGCATGAGGGCTTCCTATTGATGCCAACCGTCAATATGCAAGTCGGTACATCGAAAAATTCTTGGTCAGCAATAAGGACAAAGAAACGATTCTCCTACCTTATCATCTCGGGTAAGCCATCCGCGGATAGCACTATAACACACACATCCTTTCGTGCATTTCAATAATTACTTTGCACACATGGAGGCTAACTTGATCGTGTACTTTGCGCAGCAGGGGCTGTCATGCCGTTCTCATCGTTCTTTACCCTCATTACTCCTGCGCTCTATATTTGGACCCGTCGAAGAACATATAGAAGAAAGATTACACACACATAAAGCATGCTCTGGATAGAGCTATGCTGGGCTTCAGCATGCGGGGTGGCTACATCCAATGCAAAAAAACAAATAAGGCCGGGCTCTGTTTCGGCCACAAGACTGACTTCTGTTGCATTCAGCAACCGGCAAGAAGTGAGAACGATGGATTCTACGTCATCCATCTAATGATGGAGTACAGAAGGGATGTGCAATCACTTTGCATGAAATCTTCATCCGATACTCATATCCAGAGATGGGCGAAGCCTTTAGAGCCGTGCCAGATAATCGACTTCGAAATGATTTCTACCGGATCCAGCAGGAAATTGCGTCCATCATCATGAAAGATGTCCTCGAAGAGAATGGGATGTTCTACGGTGGCCAAATATCGCGAGCTGACGTCCGAACCCGCATTGCCCTACAACATTAGGACATGACACCTTTCACTAAGCTTGGGTCCGTCCTCCTGGATATGGACAAATGGGAAGAGTGCACTGCTTAAAAACAATGTGTTTGTTTAGTTACTTGTTACTTTCTGTATGACGAAACTTCGAATGTCTCAGTACGATGAAACTATTAGATGTATGGTTTCGCGCTCTAGTTAATTACTTTCGGTATGATGAAATTTGTTAACTATGTTTACTATATATGTTGCTTCTATTTCATAACTGTTTCATATATATATATATATATATATATATATATATATATATATATATGTGTGTGTGTGTGTGTGTGTGTGTGTGTGTGTGTGTGCATCTCTGACAGGTATACACAACGATGGCGAGGAAGTGGTATGCCGTGTATGTAGGGCATGTTCCGGGTGTGTATGATGAGTGGCCAGAGTGTCAGGCCCAAGTCTCTGGCTTCTCCGGCGGAAGCCAGAAAGGGTTTGATAGCAGAGCAGAAGCCGAAGCTAGTTACTTGAGATTCATAGCACAACATGAGATTCAGAACCAGTGCCATTGCAAAAACTACTACATAATACCGCTTTTGATCATCGTGATCACTCTTATCTCGTATGTCATAGTTTAGGTAGATGATGAAACATGTGTCTACTGTGACAATGTAAGAGACATGTGATCATTAACTTGTATCGCTATTTCGAGATGATGATGAGATCGACATCATTTGTGTTCGGTAATGATGATATGATGAGACTATGTTGTACCACTTCGATGATGATGATGAGACATTCGTTTTTCATATAGTTTCAATGTATGTGTCTGTTGTAATTGAATAAAACCTGTAAAAATACGAATATAGAAAAATAAAAAAAATAAAATACTAGCACTAGCGTGGGGTTTTGGAGTAGTAGCAGCGCTGCATTACCAGTAGCGTTGGTTGTGGAGTCATGCTACTAGTATTAGCAGCAGTGATGGACAGAGGCGCGCTACTACTAGACATAGGTAGCAGTAGCGCTGCTTAAAACAAGCACTACTGCAAAAAAATAGATGTAGCGCCATAGCAGTAGCGCGCCTGCCCGCGCTACTAATAGCCAAAAAACCAGTGCTAATGGTAAGGGTTTTCCTAGTAGTGTCAGGAGATGCTCTGCAGTACAACATCTCTTCTTACTCAAATAAGCCACTTGGAACACATTAAGATAAATATCAACCTGCCATGCAGATCACGAGAGTATTGCATCTTCATCAAGTGGGATAATTAAAATAGGGATACTCTCCTCTCAGCTGACCAACAACTTGTCTCTCACTTCTACTTCACGGGATCTCGCATCACATAGAGTAGGTTACCACTATGGACAACTCATGCGGTGTGTCTCAAACCCATCTCCATCGATGCATTCTCTATCACATTACATGATAGACCCTTTGTGAAGGGATCTGCCAAGTTTTTCGATGTTTGGATATAATCCAACATAATAACTCCGGAGTTTCTTAGTTTTCTGACAGATTTTAATCTCCTCTTCACATGCCTTGAGGACTTCATATTGTCCTTAGAACTGTTTATCTTGACGATCATAGTTTGATTATCACAGTTCATTAGGATAGGGGGTATTGGTTTTTCAACCATAGGTAAGTCCATCAATAGCTCATGAAGCCACTTTGCTTCAACAATGGCAGTGTCTAATGATGTGAGTTCTGCTTCCATAGTTGACCTCGTTAAGATGGCCAGCTTGCAAGACTTCTAGGAAACAGCGCCACCACCAAGTGTAAAAACATAACCACTTGTGGCCTTAATCTCATCAGCATCAGATATCCAGTTTGAGTCACTATAACCCTCCAGTACCCTTGGATACCCGGTGTAGTGAATCCCATAGCTCGTAGTGCCTTTCAAGTAGCGCATTACTCTCTCAAGCACACGCCAATGATCATCTCCCGGTTTTGACACAAACCGACTCAGCTTTCTCACAACAAAAGAGATGTCAAGCCTCGTGGCACTCGCCAAATACATAAGCGAGCCAATAATCTGAGAATACCTTAGTTGATCTATAGCAATCCGGCGATTTTTTCGAAGCAACACACTAGCATCATATGGAGTTGGAGAAGGCATGCAGTTGCTATACCCAAAATGACTCAAGATCTTCTCCACATAGTAAGACTGAAGCAGTGTGATCCCACCATTCTCATCTCTCAGTAGCTTGATGTTCAAGATAACATCAGCTACTCCTAGATCCTTCATCTCAAAACAGCGAGATAAGAAACTCTTAACCTCCTTGATTAGATCATGTTTGGTTCCAAAGATAAGTAGGTCATTGACATAGAGACAAAGAATAACTCCTTCGCCACCACCATGGTGATAGTACACACACTTGTCACCATCGTTTACTACAAAGACGGCAACAGCTAATGTTCTCTAGAACTTTTCCTGCCACTCCTTAGGTGCTTGTTTAAGACCACATAAAGACTTTAATAACTTGCACACCTTTCCTTCCCGAACAGGTACTACAAAACCATCTGGCTGATCCATGTAAATTTCCTCCTTCAACTCTCCATTGAGGAAAGCAGTCTTAACATCCATTTGATGAACGAGAAGACCATGTGAGGCAGCTAGTGATAGTAGCACCCGAATAGTGGTCAGTCTAGCCACGGGTGAGTAAGTATCAAAGAAGTCTTCACCTTCTTTCTGGGTATAACCCTTAGCCACAAGCCGTGCCTTGTACTTTTCAATCGTACCATCAGGTCTAAACTTTTTCTTGAACACCCACTTACATCCTATAGGTTTGCACCCATAAGGACGGTCAGTGATCTCCCAGGTTCCGTTAGCTAAGATGGAATCCATCTCGCTATGAACAACTTCCTTCCAATAGTCAACATTAGGAGATGCACAGGCTTTAGAAATAGTCCTGGGTGTGTCATCCACAAGGTACACAATGAAATCATCACCAAATGACTTTGCAGTCCTCTATCTCTTACTCCTTACAGGAGTTTCATTGTCACCCTCAACAGGATTCTCAACGTGTTCCATCGCAATGGTGGGTTCGGGAATTACAGCGAATTCCTCACTAGATGGAGTAGGTATCTCCCAATTTGATGTACTCGACATATCCTTCATATGAAATATGTCCTAAAATAAAGTTGCATCATTAGACACGATAATCGTACCACCATGCATGTCAGATACCTCAGATTTTATTATCAAAAATCTATAGCAAATGCTATGAAAAGCATAGCCCAGAAGAACACAATCCACGGTTTTTGGTCCAAGCTTGTGCTTCTTGGGAATTGGTATATTGACTTTCGCCAAACAACCCCAAGAACGTAGGTAAGAGAGTTTCAACCTTTTCCTTTCCCATTCCTCAAATGGAGTCATGGTCTTATGCTTTGTGGGAACTCGGTTTAGGACATGACATGCATTCATCAGCGCCTCCCCCCACCATTCCTTGGAAAGACCCGATGTGTCTAACATGGCGTTAACCAAATCATTTAGAGTTCGATTATTTCTTTCGGCCACCACATTAGACTGAGGTGAGTAGGGAGGCGTCCTCTCATGGATTATACCATGTTCCACACAAAACAAATCAGATTCATTGGAAAAATACTCTCCACCATGATCGGACCTTAGACGTTTAATTTTCCAGTCAAGTTGGTTCTCCGCTTCAGCTTTGTAGTTTTTGAAGAAAGTTAAAGCCTCGTCTTTTGATTTCATAAGATACACATAACAATATCTAGTGGAGTCGTCAATCAACATCATGAAATATCTCTTTCCCCCTTTTGTCAACACGCCATTCATCTCACAAAAATCAGAATGTATAAGCTCTAGTGGCGCCAAGTCTCTTGCCTCTGCAGTCTTATGGGACTTGCGAGGTTGATTAGCTTGCACACATACTTGGCACTTGGAGCCTTTGAACATAGGGATTTTAGGAATTAAATTCATATTGGCTAGCCACGTCATGCAACCGAAGTTAATATGACAAAGTCGTGAATGCCAAATATCAGACTCGTTATTTTGGCAAACATTATTAATAACTTTAGTGCAAATATCTGACAAAGATAGGCGGAACAAGCCTCCACACTCATAGCCTTTTCCAACAAATTGTCCACACTTGGAAATTACAACTTTATTGGACTCAAAAACCAACTTAAAACCATCTCGACATAAACGGGAACCACTGACGAGATTCTTATTGATGGACAACACATGATGAGCGTTCTTCAGACGCACGGTCTTCCCCGAAGTAACTTCAGATCAACCGTACCAACACCTCAAACAATGGCATGTGACCCGTTCCCCATCAGCACGGGAGAAGTCCCTGTGGCCTGGTAAGAAGAAAACATGGAGGCATCAGCACAAACATGTACATTGGCACTGGTGTCAATTAACCAATCAGGGGATTGAAGTACTGAAAGGATGGTAGGAAAAATATCGTACCCTGATTCCTTCATATCAGTATCACCGATGACAACATTAGCGGACTTGTCGTTCTTCTCATGTTCACGCTCCTCAAAGCGGTTAGTACATTTCGGAGCCCAGTGATTAGGATCACCACAGACATGGCAAAGTCCCTTCCCCTTCTTATGAGAATTCTTCTTGAAGTTGGTAGAATGTGACGGCTTGTTCTTTGTATCAAACTTGCCTTTGCCCTGAGTTTTGTTCTTGTTGTTTTTGAACTTGTTGGGCGGGAAGTTCTTCTTATGTACCATGTGGGCACTAGAAGCTCCCTCAGCAACTCGAGCATGTGTGTCCTTTGCTCTCGCCTTCTCTTCAACATCAAGAGTACCAGTGAGATCCGAAGCGGAAAACTCCTGTCTCTTGTGTTTCAGGTGTTGGAAATATGCCCTAGAGGCAATAATAAAATGGTTATTATTGTATTTCTTTGTTCATAATAATTGTCTATTATTAATGCTATAATTGTATTGATCGGAAACCGCAATACATGTGTGAATACATAGACCACAACATGTCCCTAGTGAGCCTCTAGTTGACTAGCTCGTTGATCAACAGATGGTCATGGTTTCCTGACCATGGACATTGGATGTCATTGATAACGGGATCACATCATTAGGAGAATGATGTGATGGACAAGACCCAATCCTAAGCATAGCACAAGATCGTGTAGTTCGTTTGCTAAAAGCTTTTCTAATGTCAAGTATCATTTCCTTAGACCATGAGATTGTGCAACTCCCGGATACTGTAGGAATGCTTTGGGTGTGCCAAACGTCACAACGTAACTGGGTGGCTATAAAGGTGCACTACGGATATCTCCGAAAGTGTCTGTTGGGTTGGCACGAATCGAGACTGGGATTTGTCACTCCGTGTGACGGAGAGGTATCTCTAGGCCCACTCGGTAGGACATCATCATCATGTGCACAATGTGATCAAGGAGTTGATCATGGGATGATGTGTTACGGAACGAGTAAAGAGACTTGCCGGTAACGAGATTGAACAAGATATCGGCATACCGACGATCGAATCTCGGGCAAGTACTATACCGGTAGACAAAGGGAATTGTATACGGGATTGATTGAATCCTTAACATCGTGGTTCATCCAATGAGATCATCGTGGAACATGTGGGAGCCAACATGGGTATCCAGATCCCGCTATTGGTTATTGGCCGGAGAGTTGTCTCGGTCATGTATGCATGGTTCCCGAACCCGTAGGGTCTACACACTTAAGGTTTGATGACGCTAGGGTTATAGGGAAGGTATGTACGCGGTTACCAAATTTGTTCGGAGTCCCGGATGAGATTCCAGACATCACGAGGAGTCCCGGAATGGTCCGGAGGTGAAGATTGATATATTGGACGAAGTGTTTTGGAGTCCGGAAGTGTTCCGTAGGTACCGGGTGATGACCAGCATGACCGAAAGGTGTTTCGGGAGCCCCGGCAAGTGTTGGGGGGGGGGCTTCATGGGCCAAGGGGAGGGGGCAAACCAGCCCACTAAGGGGTTGTGCGCCCCCCTCACCTATTCCCACGTGACCAGGGGGTTTGGGGCGCCCCATCTAGGGTTCCCACCTCCTGGCTTGGGGGCCAAGTCACCCAAAGGGGAGATCCCATCTGCCCTGGCCGCCGCCCCCCTAGGGGAAACCCTAGGGCGCCTCCCCCTCTCCCTTCCCCTATATATAGTGGAGGTTTTGGGGCTGCCCAACAGATGAGTCTCTCTCTCCCAAGGCGCAGCCCTACCTCTCTCCCTCCTCGTCTCTCGTAGTGCTTGGCGAAGCCCTGCTAGAGTACCGCGCTCCTCCACCACCACCACGCCGTCGTGCTGCTGCTGGACGGAGTCTTCCCCAACCTCTCCCTCTCCCCTTGCTGGATCAAGGCACGGGAGACGTCATCGTGTTGCACGTGTGTTGAATGCGGAGGCGCCGTTGTTCAACGCTTAGATCGGAATCAACCGCGATCTGAATCGCTATGAGTACGAATCCTTCATCCGCGTTCTTGTAACGCTTTAGCTTAGCGATCTACAAGGGTATGTAGATGCACTCCCCCTTCCCCTCGTTGCTAGATTACTCCATAGATTGATCTTGGTGATGCGTAGAAAATTTTGAATTTCTGCTACGTTCCCCAACAGTGGTATCAGAGCTAGGTCTATTGCATAGTTTCTATGCACGAGTAGAACACAAGTTGTTGTGTGCGTTGATTTTGTTCAATATGCTTACCGTTACTAGTCCTATCTTGTTTCGATGGTATTGTGGGATGAAGCGGCCCAGACCGACCTTACACGTACACTTACGTGAGACAGGTTCCACCGACTGACATGCACTTGTTGCATAAGGTGGCTAACGGGTGTCAGTCTCTCCCACTTTAGTCTGATCGGATTCGATGAAAAGGGTCCTTATGAAGGGTAAATAGCAATTGGCATATCACGTTGTGGCTTTTGCGTAGGTAAGAAATGTTCTTGCTAGAAACCCATAGCAGCCACGTAAAACATGCAAACAACAATTAGAGGACGTCTAACTTGTTTTTGCAGGGTATGCAATGTGATGTGATATGGCCAAAAAGAATGTGATGAATGATATGTGATGTATGAGATTGATCATGTTCTTGTAATAGGAATCACGACTTGCATGTCGATGAGTATGACAACCGGCAGGAGCCATAGGAGTTGTCTTTATTTATTGTATGACCTGCGTGTCACTGAATAACGCCATGTAATTACTTTACTTCATTGCTAAACCGTTAGCCATAGTAGTAGAAGTAATAGTTGGCGAGACAACTTCATGGAGACACGATGATGGAGATCATGGTGTCATGCCGGTGATGATGATGATCATGGAGCCCCGAAGATGGAGATCAAAAGGAGCAAAATGATATTGGCCATATCATGTCACTTTTTGATTGCATGTGATGTTTATCATGTTTATGCATCTTATTTGCTTAGAACGACGGTAGTAAATAAGATGATCCCTCATAATAATTTCAAGAAAGTGTTCCCCCTAACTGTGCACCGTTGTGAAAGTTCGTTGTTTCGAAGCACCACGTGATGATCGGGTGTGATAGATTCTAACGTTCACATAAAATGGGTGTAAGCCAGATTTACACACGTGAAACACTTAGGTTGACTTGACGAGCCTAGCATGTACAGACATGGCCTCGGAACACAAGAGACCGAAAGGTCGAGCATGAGTCGTATGGTGGATACGATCAACATGAAGATGTTCACCGATGATGACTAGTCCGTCTCACGTGATGATCGGACACGGCCTAGTTGACTCTGATCATGTAATCACTTAGATGACTAGAGGGATGTCTATCTGAGTGGGAGTTCATAAGATGAACTTAATTATCCTGAACATAGTCAAAAGGTTTTTGCAAATTATGTCATATCTCGCGCTTTAGTTCTACTATTTTAGATATGTTCCTAGAGAAAAATTAGTTGAAAGTTGATAGTAGCAATTATGCGGACTGGGTCCGTGAACTGAGGATTCTCCTCATTGCTACGCAGAAGGCTTATGTCCTTAATGCACCACTCGGTGTGCTGAACCTCGAATGTTGTGTGCGGATGTTGCGAACATCTGACATACACGTTTTGATGACTACGTGATAGTTCAGTAATGTTAAACGGTTTAGAATTGAGGCGCTGAAGACGTTTTAGAAACGTCGCGGAACATATGAGATGTTCCAAGAGTTGAAATTGGGATTTCAGGCTCGTGCCCACGTCAAGAGGTATAAGACCTCCGACGAGCTTCTTGGCCTACAAACTAAGGGAGAAAAGCTCAATCGTTGAGCTTGTACTCAGATTGTCTAGGTACAATAATCACTTGAATCGAGTGGGAGTTAATCTTCCAGATGAGATAATGATGTTTCTCCAAAGACATTGCCACCAAGCTACTAGAGCTTCGTGATGAACTATAACATATCAGGGATAGATATGATGATCCTTGAAATATTCACGATGTTTAACACCGCAAAAGTAGAAATCAAGAAGGAGCATCAATTGTTGATGGTTAGTGAAACCACTAGTTTCAAGAAGGGCAAGGGCAAGAAGGGGTACTTCATGAAATGGCAAATCAGTTGCTGCTCCAGTGAAGAAACCTAGGGTTGAACCCAAACCCGAGACTAAGTGCTTTTGTAATGAGGGAACGGTCACTGAAGCAGAACTACCCTAGATACTTGGTAGATGAGAAGGCTGGCAAGGTTGACAGAAGTATATTGGATATACATTGAATTAAATGTGTACTTTACTAGTACTCCTAGTAGCACCAGAGTATTAAGATATTGGTTCGGTTGCTAAGTGTTAGTAACTTGAAATAAAAGAGCTACGGAATAAATGGAGACTAGCTAAAGGTGAGATGACGGTGTATGTTGGAAGTGTTTCCAAGGTTGATGTGATCAAGCATCGCCTGCTCGGTCTACCATCGAGATTGGTGTTAAACCTAAATAATTGTTATTTGGTGTTTGCATTGAGCATAGACATGATTTGATTATGTCTATCACAATACGGTTATTCATTTAAGGAGAATAATGGTTACTCTATTTATTTGAATAATACCTTCAATGGTCTTGCACCTAAAAGAATGGTTTATTGAATCTTAATCGTAGTGATACACATGTTCATGCCAAAAAGATATAAGATAGTAATGATAGTACCACCTACTTGTGGCACTGCCATTTGAGTCATATTGGTACAAAACGCATGAAGAAGCCCCATGTTGATGGATCTTTGGACTCACTCATTTTTGAAAAGTTTGAGACATGCGAACCATGTCTATTGGTATGTGCGCATGAAGAAACTCCATGCAGATGGATCGTCTGGACTCACTTGATTCTAAATCACTTGAGACATGCAAAACATACCACATGGGCAAGATGACTGAAAAGCCTCGTTTTTTAGTAAGATGGAACAAGAAAGCAACTTGCTGGAAGTAATACATTTTGATGTATGCAGTCCAATGAGCGTTGAGGCACGTAGTGGATATCGTTATATTCTTACTTCATAGATGATTTAAGTAGATGTTGTATATTTACTTGATGAAACACAAGTCTGAATTATTGAAAGGTTCAAGTAATTTCAGAGTGAAGTTGAAGATCTTCGTAACAAGAGGATAAAAATGTCTATGATATGGTCATAGAGATGAATATTTGCGTTGCGAGTTTGGAACACAATTAAGACATTGTGGAAATTGTTTCACAACTAACACCGCCTGGAACACCATAGTGTGATGGTGTGTCCGAACATCATAGATGCACCCTATTGGATATGGGGGATACCATGATGTCTCTTATCGAATTACCACTATCTCATGGGTTGGGCATTAGAGACAACCACATTCACTTTAAATAGGGCACCCCGTAATTCCATTGAGATGACACCGTGAGAACTATGGTTTAGAGAAACCTAAGCTGTCGTTTCTTGAAAGTTTGGGGCTGCGATGCTTATGTGAAAAGTTTCATCCTGATAAGCTCGAACCCAAAGCGGATAAATACATCTTCATAGGACACCCAAAACAGTTGGGTATACCTCCTAATTCAGATCCGGAAGCAAAAGTGATTGTTTCTAGAAACGGGTCCTTTCTCGAGGAAAAGTTTCTCTCGAAAGAATTGAGTGGGAGGATGGTGGAGACTTGATGAGATTAATGAACCATCACTTCAACCAGTGTGTAGCAGGGCACAGGAAGTTGTTCATGTGGCACCTACACCAATTGAAGTGGAATCTGATGATAGTGATCATGATGCTTCGGATCAAGTCACTACCGAACCTCGTAGGTCGACAAGGACGCGTACTACTTCAGAGTGGTACGCAATCCTGTCTTAAAGGTCATGTTGCTGGACAACAATGAACCTACGAGCTATGGAGAAGCGATGGTGGGCCCGGATTCCGACAAATGGCTCGAGGCCATAAAATCCGATAGAGGATCCATGTATGAAAACAAAGTGTAGACTTTGGAAGAACTACTTGATGGTCGTAAGGCTGTTGGGTACAGATGGATTTTAAAAGGAAGACGGACAATGATGGTAAGTGTCACCATTAAGAAAGCTCGACTTGTCGCTAAGATGTTTTCCGACAAGTTCAAGGAGTTGACTACGATGAGACTTTCTCACTCGTAGCGATGCTAAGAGTATGTTGGAATTATATTAGCAGTTACTGCATGATTTATGAAGTCTTGCAGATAGGATGTCAAAACATTGTTTCCATGACGATATTCTTGAGGAAAGGTTGTATGTGATACAACCAGAAGGTTTTGTCAATCCTGAAAGATGCTAACAAGTGTGCAACGCTCTAGCAATCCTTCTAAGGACTGGAGTAAGCATCTCGGAGTTGGAATATATGCTTTGATGAGATGATCAAAGATTTTGGGTTTATACAAAGTTTATGAGAAACTTGTATTTCCAAAGAAGTGAGTGGGAGCACTATAGCATTTCTGATGAGTATATGTTGTTGACATATTGTTGATCGGAAATGATGTAGAATTTCTGGAAAGCATATAGGGTTATTTGAAAAGTGTTTTCCAATGGAAAACCTTGATTAAGCTACTTGAACATTGAGCATCAAGATCTATAAGGATAGATCAAAACGCTTAATAGTACTTTCAAATGAATACATACCGTGACAAGATTTTGAAGGAGTTAAAAATAGATCAGCAAAGAAGGAGTTCTTGGCTGTGTTATATGGTGTGAGTATTGAGTAAGACTCAAGACATGACCATGGCAGAAGAGAGAGAAAGGACAAAGGTCGTCCCCTATGCTTCAGACGTAGGCTCTATAGTATGCTATGCTGTGTACCGCACCGGAAGTGTGCCTTGCCATGAGTCAGTCAAGGGGTACAAGGGTGATCCAGGAATGGATCACATGACATCGGTCAAACTTCTCCTTAGTAACTAGTGGACTAAGGAATTTTCTTGATTATGGAGGTGGTAAAAGAGTTTGTCGTACAGGGTTACGCCGATGCAAACTTTGACACTAATCCGGATTATTCTGAGTAGTAAACCGGATTCATATAGTAGAACAGTTATTTGGAATAGCCCCAAATAGAGCATGGTAGCTGCATCTAGGAGATGACATAGAGATTTGCAAAACACACACGGATCTGAAAGGTTCAGATTCGTTGACTAATAACCTCTCTCACAAGCGAGATATGATCAAACCCCATGGGTGTCGATTCATTACAATCACATAGTGATGTGAACTAGATTATTGACTCTAGTGCAAGTGGTAGACTGTTGGAGTCCGGAAGTGTCCCGGAGGTACCGAGTGATGACCAGCATGACTGAAAGGTGTTTTGGGAGCCCCGGCAAGCGTTGGGGGCTTCATGGGCCAAGGGGAGGGGGCAAACCAGCCCACTAAGGGGTTGTGCACCCCCTCACCTATTCCCACGTGACCAGGGGGTTTGGGGAGCCCCATCTAGGGTTCCCACCTCCTGGCTTGGGGGCCAAGTCACCCAAAGGGGAGATCCCATCTGCCCTGGCCGCCGCCCCCCTAGGGGAAACCCTAGGGCGTCTCCCCCTCTCCCTTCCCCCTATATACAGTGGAGGTTTTGGGGCTGCCCAACAGATGAGTCTCTCTTTCCCAAGGCGCAGCCCTACCTCTCTCCCTCCTCGTCTCTCGTAGTGCTTGGCGAAGCCCTGCTGGAGTACCGCGCTCCTCCACCACCACCATGCCGTCGTGCTGCTGCTGGACGGAGTCTTCCCCAACCTCTCCCTCTCCCCTTGCTGGATCAAGGCACGGGAGACGTCATCGGGCTGCACGTGTGTTGAATGTGGAGGCGCCATTGTTCAGCGCTTAGATCAGAATCAACCGCGATCTGAATCGCTACGAGTACGACTCCTTCGTCCGCGTTCTTGTAACGCTTCCGCTTAGTGATCTACAAGGGTATGTAGATGCACTCCCCTTCCCCTCGTTGCTAGATTACTCCATAGATTGATCTTGGTGATGCATAGAAAATTTTGAATTTCTGCTACGTTCCCCAACATCAGGGAAGTAGCAAAATTGTTCCATGAAGGTGGAAGATTGGCAATGATGCCTCCGGCAACAAATTTGTCCGGCAACTCACACTTGAAGTACTCAAGTTCTTTTGTGAGCGACTGTATCTCATGAGCCTGCTGGACAACAGAGCGCTCATCAGTCATCTTGTAGTCATAGAATTGCTCCATGACATACAACTCGCTGCCAGCGTCTGAGGCCCCAAACTTGACCTCGAGCGCATCCCACATGTTCTTGCCATTGTCAAATGACATATACGAATCCACAATGAAATCATCCAGAACACTCAGAAGGGCGCCTTTAAAAAGGGTATCGGTCTTCTCAAAAGCTTCCTGTTGTGTAGGATTAAGACCGCCCTCGAGATTGCCCTTGGTGGCGTCATAGCAGTACATGGTCTAGAACCAGTAAACTGCTCTCGTGCGCCACCTCTTATATTGCACCCCCTTAAAGGTAGGCAGCTTCAGATGCACAACAAAACCACTCGGAGTAAATTACCAATGATTAGGTTTTTGGATTGTTGAATATATGAGCAAATTACAACGAGTTTTAATCCGAATAAATAGAAGATAAATCATGACAGCACTAGTAGAGATTAAACTAATCATGCGAACTAGCATAGTAGATGAACATATCACATCTAGGGCACATACTAGAAACATGAATTCTACCACGATCTCGAATAAGAAGGATATAATCACATACGGTGCAGCGGGAGCAGCACCGCCGATGTTGATGTTGTCGCCCATGTCGTTGAGGATGAGGTTGCCGAGGTCGGGGAAGAAGTCGTCGTTGGCGAAGTCGTCACTGCCAGCAGTCCCGCGAGTGCGCTCCACAAAAACCTGATCGTCCCTCTCCCGTACAGGATCACGAGAGGCGGGGTTCCAGAAGCCTGCTGTCCCTTCTCACGGTGCAGGCCGAAAGGAGTGATGGAGAAGACTTGCGTGGCGGCGGAATGATCTAGAATGGTGGTGCGAAACCATACAAAATGGCGGCGGCTAGGGTAGACGTCTGCCTGACTATATAGTGCGGGCCGGGTAGGTCGTGGGAGTAAACACCACGTCCGAATCGTCGCGATCCAAAAGAATCGAAAACAGTTCAGTAATTAATGTGTCCGTTAATTATTAATTAATGACTCATTATTATTTTTCCGAGCGGCAAAAATATAGATAACGTGCATAGCTCTGTCCTCAGCTCGGCTCAATCCTGCAACCCGAGGCGCGTCGTGACGAGGCATGGCGTGGCGAGGCGAGCGAGAAGGAGGAGCGCACGTGTTGGTCTCCTCTTCTCATGCTCATACAAGTGGTAGAAGAGCTCATCTTATAAAGAGGTGCAAGTCTCACTCAACTTCCTTGGTGGGACTAAACTTTAGTCTCACTCACCCACTCACCTGTGTGCATGAATGGGCTAAGAGAATTTCAGAATTTTAGTTGGGCTTTGGGCCAAAGGCCTACTAGCAAATTCCAACAATCGCCCACAAAGTCACATTAGCACATCTCATCATTTAGTTCTAAAACATTGTTTATATACCAGTGCTTAGTGGAGACTGTGAAGTTGAACTTCCGCTTAGAGTTTTATGCTACACTAGATCACAACTTGAATAGTGGACTATGCCTTGAACGGCAATTTTTTTGCAAGACAAGTTTCACACAAATTCTTGACCGATACTAGGCTGCCGCAAGGCTTTCCCGCGGGTGGAGCGTATACGTCATACTCCAGAGCCTTTCCTGAATTTATTAAAAAACACCCAATTTTCACAGACTGCGACGTTAACAGTCAAATTCATATAGGTATGTTCCTCAGAAGATGAACAAATACGTTAGGCCTATTCATCCATATGCACATAAAAAGAAGTGGCTGCATGAGCAGCCGCACACAGCATGCATGCATGCCCAAATACGAAGAGCTACATGCGCTAGCTGCCATGCATGAATGCTACTGCCATCCCTGAAAAAGGTCATGTCCTCCCATCCATTTCTGACGTCTTTCTCTCCCTCTCTGCAACATGTCACATCGACAGAAAGAAGAGGGCAGCAACGCCATGGCCCTTGGCGTCTTCAGGATGGCCGAAACGCCAACGCCTTTGGCGTTTCTATAAACGCTATCTGGCTCAGCGTTTCTAGTCTGCCACAACGGCGAGTGGGGCCAGGGCAGCAACGCGGGATAGTTCGGCGTTTTTAAGTTGGGTAGAAACGTCATGGGCCATGGCGTTGCTAAAAGAGTCAAATCATGAAATACTGTCATGTCGAGTTCAGTTTGTGACAAAGTTTGTTGATAAGATCAAAACAGTTGTACCATTTGCACCGGGCGAAAGTATCTCAGTGCATCTTGAGATTTGATGGCGCCGGTGGTGCCCAGCTAAAATCATCGTCTTCTAACAAACTAGTAAATTACAACAACAAAAATGAAATCCAGGTAGTATTCGTCACATGACTATACCATATGACAAGTATTCATATTCAAATTAGAAAAACACATGTAAGATTCATTTTGTCAAATATGCAGGAGACATATATTGAAGGGGAGAAACGGCTACAGAAACCCAACCACTTAGGCGGGAGCAGATTACATAGTAGCCCACGTGCTACCAGGCCACTCACACGATTTAGAGAACTACTCCGGATACACCCACCTAGACCAGGGAGCAGATTACATGTAAAGTTCATGTTCCGTGAAACAAAAAAAAAAGGCTGGTTCGAGCGACCACCGTGAGACTACCATGAACCATACATGTAAAATGCATGTACAGTGACCAAGTGGTCATCTTGGTAAGCTATCAACAAAATTTGCAAATGCATGTACAGTAAAAAAATTGTTATTCATGCATTTTATAATTTTGCGTCGCGTACATTTACAAAAGGTTCAATGTGTATTTTTAAAAATGTCTATTGCATTCTTTAAAAAGCTCAACTGCATATTTAGAAAATTGTGCCATGTATCTAGAAATTGTTTATCATGTATTTTTTATGTGTTCATTCTGTATTTTAGTAATATGTGACCTAATTTTCAAAATAGCTTGATTTTCTATAAATATGTGAATACTTTTATTCTTGCTATACATGGCCGTTTTTTCACTTCCTTTATATACAAGACTAATTATTTTTCTTTCAAAAAATATATGTGGGAAAGAAGTTTTTTCACACACATTTTTTCCTTTTGAATCGTGCACACATACACGTGTAGTGGGCTACAGAAATAGCAGCGCCAACTAAGAAAAGAGAAACAACGTATGGTGTGCTATTTTCTTTACCATCGTATGGGGTGGTAGTTAATTAGCGTAGTAGTTAGGCGTTGACTAGACAACTAGTGCGCCAGCCAAGCAGATGTGCAGCGCGGCGGATAGCAACAAAATGTAAGCGAGCCGTTCGTACCAGCTTAAATGCGCCCAGGAGGCACATAATGTTCGTGCAGTCAAACAACCCACCTGCGGCCCATGTAGAAAGCTAACACACTACCCCACGGCACCTCCGTATTTTCTGCTGACTAGCGCCAGTATACAACTGAAAATCCATAATACACACATCCCAAAGAGCGAACAGCTGGCTGAGATTCCGAGCTCCATGTCGCCCGCCCTTCAAAACGCCTCTCTCCATAACTATGCGTTTTTTTATCAATTGCTCAATAGTAATTTGCTCACCTATCATATACTATGTGCTTGGAAGAGAAGACTCTTGTGAAAACTATGGCACCCGGGTCTACTTTTATCATATATAAAAATGCAAAAATATCTTGTTGTAATTTTCTATTTTATTTTATTTTATCTTTACAATTTATCTATCTACCACTAAAAGATTTAATATTTGCAAATAACCTCCAAGGGGATTGACAGCCCTCTTGTTTGCTTTGGGTGCAAGTATTTGCTTTTATGTGTGCATGTGTTGTTCACGAGGCTTTGTGTGATTCTCCTACAGAATTGATAAGCTTGATTCTTAACTGAGGGAAATACATATCTCTACTGTACTGCATCATCCTCTCCTTTCCGGCGAAATCACAACGCAACTCACAAGTAGCATGAAACAATAGCCAAAAAAGTCGTGTATGTGAGGACAACAGTGCAAATTTGAAAGTTTAAACACTACACCATATAGATAAGTATAAGATGAGTTATAACAAACTTTTGTGCCAAGCCTTCTTGCCTAAATATTAGAGGAAAGCTTTTCTGACCTATCCCACAAGGTTGATAACTATATGTATTTCTTAAATGACATGGTTGACACTTGGGAGCTAAAAGTTGTAACTAAGCTACCTCTGTGAAAAGAACTTCGACTCAGTGTCAATATAGAGCAGCGGCAATCAGTCGCAACAAAGAAAATGACACAAGCAGCAAAGCATTAGAGCGCCCTCCTCTCTATCATTTTTCTCATCCCCAAAAGAATACATCATATTCTCCCTGCCAAAAATTCTGTTCATTCTAGACCAAATTTGCCTTACCAAGATTCTGAAACCAAATACAACATGACTAGTGACTACGCGCAATAGGATGTGATTCACTAGTAGGTTTCCTATCATCTGATTGAACTTGTACCGGAACCAGTTTGATTGCTTCATTGTCAGAATATGAGCAAGGACATCCAACTGAAAATATGGTAAAGTATCCCCTTTTTTTGCTTTAAAGATGAGCAAGGACATCAAATGAAAATATGGTAAAGTATCACCTGTTTTTTTTTTGCTTTAAAGATGAGCAAGGACATCCAAATGAAAATATGGTAAAGTATCACCTGGTTTTTTTTTTTTTGCTTTAAAGATGAGCAAGGACATCCAAATGAAAATATGGTAAAGTTTCCCCTATTTTTTTGCTTTAAAGATGAGCAAAGAAACCCAAATGTAATCAAAATAACAATTTGTCCTAAACGATTCAGCAGCCAAGTGCAGCATGAAACCAAGAAGAATATATGATGACCTCGTAACTTTCTATTTACAATGGCTGATATAAACTAAACATACAAAAAATTCCAGCGATTTTTATAAATAAAGCTTCACTCTTTAGAAGCAGAATATGTTTTCACCAGTCAAACAAACCAACATGTTATGATATTGCATAGACTACCACAATAAAATAAAAATAGTCAATTGTAATTGATGTGTAACAACACAAAGGCGAACTGTACCTCCACACCGAGTCTTCCAGAACATGCAAGCAGAGTTGAGGTAGACATGAATAGACAACAATGTGTTCATTACCCTGTAATTAAAAACACGAAGAGCGAACAACTGGAAAAGCGAGTGGCATGCCTCAAGTACAACATCCTTTGTCAGCTTGTTCTGCCTAAGAAGCCTCATTCGTAAATTCCTGAAAATTAGTGCCAAGGAGCAAGAGATGAACACCTACTGCACTATATATAACTTCGTTGCCCTCTACATAATAGAGCAGTAACAGGGAAAGTAAATACTGAAACTTTACTTAGAGCATCTCTAACAGATCCCGTATAAGCCAGTGAAGTAGATTTTCCCGGCCGTCTTACGGGGTGGGCCAAAAATAAGGCCCGAGCAGGTCCGCTAAAAAGGGCCCGACTCGTAAAACTTTTACAATCAGCCCTTAAACCGCATTGGACAACATGCAACAGCCTCTGAAAATAATGGTCCTATTCATATGCTCAGTAACACAATTTTGTTGAGGAGTATAAGGAACGGCGTAATGTCTGACAATGCCTTCAAACTTACAATAATTCTCAAATTTCTTAGGACAGAATTCTATACCATTATCAGTGCGAAGTATTTTAACCTTCTTTTCAGTTTGTCTTTCAATCATAATCTTTCACTCCTTAAAAGCTGAGAATGCTTCATATTTATGCTTCAAGAAATAAGTCCTTCCATTCCTCCATATATGCGGAAGTTGGTGCTTTTTTGGGTTCCCGTCCAATTTTCCCTCATCCACCTCCACCGCAATTTCCATCCTCTGGCGAGAAATCCCAAAACCTTCGGCTGCGATTTGCGCCACATTCGGACGCGCCCGCTAGCGTACCGGTGGCGGATTTGTCAAGTCCGACTCTAGATCCTCTTGCTAGTAACACTCGGGACAGGTGTCATGCATGTGTGTGTGTGCATGTGGATACAAACCAAGTTTGGTTAGGCATCGATAGATCAAGAGCTCCTCTTGGAGCATAGTAATCTGCTGGTACGTAGGCATCAAAGCAACAACAATATTACTATACTAATTAATTAAGCTTCCATTGGTGTGTTGAATTTAGTCCCACATCGGTTAAGGGAGTAGACATAACACAGTTTATAAGGATGTGGGTGTCCCCTCCTAACATGCTAGTCTTTTGGCGGGAGAGGGCCTCTCGTAAGTCAGTGTTGCTCTCCGGTTGGGCCTGATTGACGCATGTGGGCCAGAACAGTTGGTGGTAGCGGATCCGGGATTGCGTAACAATTGGTATCAGAGCCCAGGTGCTCGGGATAAATCTCGATGAAATCACGGGTGGTCGATCATGGTTGGTTGGCTGGAAACACTGGTGTTAGCGGGCCCATGTGTGACCGATGTGTGAGGGGAGATTGTTGGGTTTAGTCCCGCATCGGTTATGGGGGGAGACATAACATGATTTATAAGGATGGGGGGTTGACGCATGTGGGTTAGAACGTTGGTGGTAGCGGACCCGGAATTGCGTAACAATTCTTTGTTAGAGTTGTGTCGAATATTATTGTATCTACAAGGTAGGTTACAGTTGGATTTGGTTTTGGTCCTCGATAGATCAGCGGTGGTCTTGTATTTATTTTAACAAGTGGTATCATGAGCAGGTTTGAAGAGGATGCGGAAGTTGATCCAGAGGATGATCGTCATTGTCAAATTGTCGTGGAGGCTATACCTCGGCGTGTCGCCGAGAGGAAACAACGGAATCCACAAACGAGTTACCGCGAGATCGGAAAGCATTAGGATTCGGCGAGAACGCTCGGAAGCGCGTGCAGCAGATCAATTTGTTTGGCGGCGGGGTGTTCTGGTCAGGGAGTGGATTCCGGATCGGTCATGAGCGAAGGCTCGGCTGAAGCGTGGGGCTGTCTGTTTTTTTAGGGGTAAAACCAAGTTTATTCATCCGCAAAGTTCACATGGTGTGAGATACATCTCTGGTCATGGGATACACAAAACCAAACGTGGCGACCCAGACTCCTAGATAGCGAAAACTTGGCTAAGCTATGTGCTTTATAATTAACAGCACGACTCTCAAAAGAAAAGATACAATGAAAAATAGATGCCCTAAGGTTTATTTCGGTGATGATAGCGCCATAAGTCCCATGTACATTTTTGTTGATATCCGATACCACTTGCAGACAGTCCGATGATAGCACAAAATTCTGGATGCCCAAATCCTGAGCTAGGGAGAGAGCTTCACGGCAAGTTATAGCTTCTAGAGTTTTTTTTTGATGGGAACATGGAAATTCCATTAAACTTCAAGCACAGCAATGTCACTGGGTAACAGTTTTACAATGCAATTGGGGGCAGAGGCCTCCCAGAAGGAGTCATCAGACCCAGAATGAACGCCCATCTTGGCAAGCTCATGGGCTACAGAGTTACAAGTGCGTCGGCTGAAAGAAAAAGCATAGGAATCAAAGTTTAGGATGCATAGGCTTCTAGCTTCCTTCACCAACACCAATGGTTGCCTTGTCATAATCGTTGCTCTTCAAAGCCTGTATAAGGGTTGAGGAGTCAGACTCGAAGATGATTCGATTTGCCCCAATCCTGATCGCCCCATCAATGGCAGCAAGGCAGGCTACAGATTCAGATTGCAAAGCACATTTCAGGTTCACGGACTTGCCCGCACCAGCAGCGATAAATTCGCCAGCCTAATCACGGACCACATAGCCCCAGCCCCCTGCACATGTATTTTCATCAAAGGCACCGTCGAAGTTAACCTTCACATGATGCACGGGGGGCTTGCTCCATTTGTGAATGTCTGGTGGCCTAGGAGGCTTGTTTGGTTTGCGCAAGCCCAGGGACTCAATCAACATCTTCTCCACCCGGTGACAAACCACTTGAGGCTTAGGAGCCGCCTCACCAGCATTGGCCTTGTTGCGAACATTCCACCATTCCCACATAAAGGTCACGGCCTTCAGCTGTGTGTCTTCATCACACCTCCACAGCTCCTGAAGCATGGAGTGGGCTGAATTACAGAGCATGAGCTTTTCCCGGGTCTCTCCCAAAGCCAAAATGTTCCATCATTCTTTAGCTTTCTTGCACTTCAGGAAGGTGTGCCCTCCATCTTCATTTAACCTATGGCAAACAGGGCATCTAGTGTCCAAGTCCACGCCTAGCTTTTTTATTTTCATGCGGTTAGCCAGACTATTGTGGGCAAGGCGCCACACAAACATCTTTATTTTGTTGGTGGCCTTCAGGGACCAGACATGCTTCCAATCAAATTTGACAGTGCTGTTAGCAGAATTTTCCTTAGAGCTTGCAGCATCTCTTCCCAGCCTTCTATCGCGCAGCATAACACCAATCTTATAAGCAGACTTGACGGAGAAGATGCCATGCCGATCAAAATGCCAAGCAAAATTATCCTCCATCCCTTCGCAGATGCTAATGGAGAGAATGGCCTTTGCGTCTTCCTCCTGAAAGAGATCACGGACCAACGCCTCGTCCCAGCCCCCGGTGTTTGGATTGAGCAAATCTGCTACAAGAGTGATTGGGGAGCGCCCAGGGAGAGATCTAGGCCTCCTTGTATCGCCCTCGGGGATCCAAGGATCTTCCCACACCTTGATGTTAGTCCCATCCCCCACTCTCCAGATAATCCCTTCCTTCAATAAGTCCACCCCTTTTAGGATGCTGCGCCAAGTGTATGATATGCCAGGGGCGGGAACAGCGTCCAGAAGCTTCCCGTCAGGGAAATATTTAGCCCGCAACACCCTCCCACAAAGAGACTCGGGGTCTTGTAGTAGTCGCCAACCTTGTCTAGCCAACATGGCCAGGTTAAAGATGTGGAGATCCCGAAGGCCAAGGCCACCCTCAGTTTTCGGCTTTGTAAGACACTGCCAGCTCAGCCAGTGGTGCCGCTCCTCATCTTGATTATTCCACCAATAGCGACAGACCATTGAGCTAATTTCATCGCAGAAAGATTTCGTGATGTCAAAGCAGGACATGGCATAGATGGGGATCGCCTGGGCCACGGCTTTAACCAAGATCTCCTTCCCTGCTCTAGATAAGAATTTCTCCTTCCACCCTTGGATCAACTTCCAGATTCTCTCTTTAAGATACTCAAAGGCCTTGGCTTTTGATCTACCCAAGAAAATTGGCAGACCAAGGTTTCTTTCATTGAAAGCTTTGTCTCGAATTTGTAAAATCCTCTGAAAATTCCTTTTTGCTCGCTGAGAAGTTCCCTTGCTGAACATAACAGCGAACTTTTCCTTGTTTATCATTTGGCCAGACGCATCCTCGTAGAGAGCAAGGATCTCTTGGAGCCTACGAGCACTTGGCTCATTCGCCTTCATAAAGATCAAGGAGTCATCGGCGAAGAAGAGGTGGTTTATCTTGGGAACCGTAGGGCAAACCTGAACTCCCTGCAGGGATCCTTCCTCCTCGGCCCGGTGGAAGAGAGCCGAGAGCCCCTCAGCACACAAGATGAAAAGGTAAGGTGATAGAGGACACCCTTGCCTCAGGCCACATTGAGGCACCACCACCTCAGTCAGATTCTTGTTCACCTTAACCCTGTACGTGACCGTGGTCACACAACGCATCAACAGTTGCACCCAGCTATTAGAGAAGCCCAGCTTCAGCATTATCTTCTCCAAGAAAGACCATTCAACACGGTCAAAAGCCTTACTCATATCCAGCTTGACTGCTGCAAGCCCATCTCTACCTCCCTTTCTCTGGCGCATGAAATGGGTGGTCTCAAAAGCGATCAGAATATTGTCGGTAATCAGCCGTCCAGAGACAAAGGCACTCTGGCTAGGAGAAATGACCACATCAAGCACCTCCTTCATCCGACAAGCAATCACCTTTGTGACAATCTTAAACACCACGTTGCAAAGGCTGATCGGCCGCAACTCCTTAAGGTGGGTTGGATTCTTGACTTTGGGGATCAAGACAATGACCGTTTCATTCCAGCCCGCTGGAATTTGGCCACCATTCAGAACCTCAAGAACTTCGCCCTGCACAACGTCCCCTACTAGATCCTAGAAGCGCTTATAAAAGACCACTGGCATGCCATCTGGACCCGGGCCTTCAAATCACCCATGGAATTAAGAGCCAATTTTATTTCTTCAATGGTGAAAGGTCTCTTAAGGAAGACATTCATCTCAGCAGTAACAATGGGGGAGACCTTGTCAAGGGGCTCATCCGCTCTAGTTCCTGCACGAGAAGAGAAAAGCTGCTTGTAGTAGTTAGTGATAAAGGTTCTCAGCTCCTCCTCCCCCTCCACCACACCGCCCTCGTCATTCTTGAGAGATTTCATCAAGTTCACCCTGCGCCTCTCCGAGGCGCAAGCATGGAAGAAGCTAGTGTTTCGATCTCCATCATGCAGCCAATGAGCCTTCGCTCGCTGCTTCCAATAAGTATTTTTTTGGTCTTGCAGTCTCTCAAGCTTGTACCTTAGCATCTGCTCAAGAGAGACTTGCTCCTAGGAGATGGCTCTTTTCCTGCAGCGATTGAGCTCCTTCTTGACCTTCTTGATACGGTTCTTTAGATCGCCCAAGACCTCTTTGCTCCATGTGTGCAGTTCCATCCCCACTCTTTTGATTGTGGCAGCTAACCCTCTATCGCCAGTCAGCATTGCCAAGTGTCAGGCATTGCGCACCACCTCATCGCATTGCTCCTCCTCAAGCCACCTTGCCTCGAATTTTGGTTGTTCAAACACGCACCCAGTGCTATTGCCCCGGTATTCCGGTTCCAAAACCACAATCACGGGTTTGTGATCGGAGTGCCTTGGATCCCCATTGATTGCCTTGTAGGCCGGAAAATGGGAGCGCCATCCCAAGTTTGCGACAGCCCGATCAAGCCTCTCCTTAATGTAAGAGTCCGCCCGGTGACTGTGATTGCCCCAAGTGTAAGGTTCCCCCACGAAGCCCAAATCCTCGAGCTCACAGAACTCCAGAGCACTCCGGAATTTATCCATGCAGGCATGAGATCTATCCGGACCCCCCTACTTCTCACTTGCGAAGAGGATCTCATTGAAGTCACCAAAACACATCCAAGGCAGAGAGGAACGTCCATGAAGGATGCGCAAGAGTTTCCAAGTCTTCTCTTTCTCCCCGTGCTTCGGCTCACCATAAATACCAGTAAGCCTCCAGACAAACCCATCCTCCCCAGTGACGTCGGCGTCGATGTGGTAGCGCGACATCCCAGGGTTCACTCTTACATTTACATCCTTCTTCCAGAGAAGGGCCAAGCCACCGCTTTGCCCCTCACAGTCCTTTACCTCCATGTTGGGCATTCCCAACAACACCTTAATTCGCTTCATCCTCTCCCTGTCCAGCTTTGTTTCTGAAAGAAAGAGGATGTCAGGGTCTTCAGCCTTCTGTAGCTCCAGAAGGCCCTCGACTGCCGGCTGGTTCCCAAGCCTCCGGCAGTTGAAAGCGACGACCTTCATTGCTTACTGCAGGGCTGAATAGGCAGCCCTGCGCCTGTGCTTGTTGCAACTTGATCTCTACCCACCCCCTTTTGATTCCCCTGGCTTTGGAAACAGAACTAGTCATTCTTGTGTTTCTTTGTCAGCTCTTCGTCCTCGTCCAAACCAGTGAGCGGGAGACTGGGCCCTCCCACTAAGCCCTTGCCCACGACGACCAGAGAGAGGTCTGAACCTTGCAGGGGGGCGGCAGAAAGCTTCCCCTTAGCAGCCCCACCTCCTTTACTCCCAGCCCTAGATTCTAGTTTTCTCTTGCATACAGATTTTTCCGGCATCTCCGGGTCCGTAGAGAATAATTTCTTTGCAATCTCGGAAACTTTGTTTCTTCCTGGGACAGGCTTGTTTTTTGCAAGTGGTGAAGTCGCCTCTTGCTCACCAGGCTTCACAGTCTCATTCACCCCTGTCTCATGAGAAGTTCTGCTCGTGGCAGACTCAGGGACGGAGCCACGCCTCCCCCCCCTCTGTCTTTGTTATCACTGCTCCGAGATGCCGAAACAGCAGCCTACCCAAAGGATTGCAACCGCTTTCTTCTCTCCTCTGGGGCTCTCAAGCCTCTATCAAAGGGGAGCTTGCCAAACTGGTCTCGGTCTGCTGGGGACTGACATTCTAGATCACCATGCCCAATGAGGCCACAACTGAAGCAATAGAAGGGGAGTTTTTCATACTGTAGGTCATATTTCACATCCTCACTGCCCTTCCTGATTGTCACCCACCGGCGCAAGGGCCCTTCAAGAGGGATGGACACCCTGGCTCGCAGAAAGGAGCCTGAGGCATCGCCACCCTCGTCCACATCCACCGTGCAGTTCTTGTCGATCAGTTTTGCAATCTTCAGGCCCTTGCGATTGTTCATCCATTCAAAGGGAAGGTTCAAGATTCTGACCCAGATAGACATTGAGTCGAACCTGATATCTGACGGGCGAAGCCGGGGATCGTAGTCTTGAAGGAGAACCGCATGTTTACCCACCATCCATGGCGTCCCCTCTTGAGCCCTATCTCTGTCAGACTTGTTCGCGAAATCAGCCACAAACACATTGTCTCGAACGTTCCTGAGCTTGAGCCCCCTGGGATTTCCCCAGGCCGGGCGCATTGCCGACGTGGTGGTGCTGATATGAATCACAGAGGGCGAGAGAATCATCCCGAGCAGCGACCACTTCACCGGCACCGAGCAATCCCCTTCCTCATCATCACTCATCTCCACAAAATCAGTGTCATCCGCAAGGAGGTTAAGGCACCCCATCATGGAGTCCACCCCTTCCGCCTTCTCAACAGGCTCCTTCCCCACTGCAGCATTCTGCTTCTCCCCTAACGGCATCTTGCTGGCACCAGAATGCCAACACCTGCCAGATGCAGAGCCACGGGAATAGATCCTCTCGATACAGCCAGCCCGAGCACCTTCCAATGGTTCAGGCGGGGGGGGGGGGGGTAAGGAGCAGATAAAAGGGCCACCGCCAGTCAAACCAGAGGGGCAAATTGCTGCAACAACTCACCGGAGTTGGGAGGCAGAGGAAAGATCCAGCCGCTGCTCTTCGGAAGTGCGCCGCCTGGAGAGGGGATGTGTCGGTGTCAAAACCGGCGGATCTCGGGTAGGGGGTCCCGAACTGTGCGTCTAGGCGGATGGTAACAGGAGACGAGGGACACGATGTTTTTACCCAGGTTCGGGCCCTCTTGATGGAGGTAAAACCCTACGTCCTGCTTGATTAATGTTGATGATGTGGGTTACAAGAGTAGATCTACCACGAGATCAAGGAGGCTAAACCCTAGAAGCTAGCCTATGGTATGATTGTTGTTCGTCCTATGGACTAAGGCCATCCGGTTTATATAGACACCGGAGAGGGCTAGGGTTACACAGAGTCGGTTACAAAGGTACGAGATCTACATATCCGTATCGCCAAGCTTGCCTTCCACGCCAAGGAAAGTCCCATCCGGACACGGGACGAAGTCTTTAATCTTGTATCTTCATAGTCTTGGAGTCCGGCCGATGATGATAGTTCGGCTATCCGGACACCCCCTAGTCCGGAACTCCCTCAGTAGCCCCCGAACAAGGCTTCAATAACGACGAATCCGGCACATATGTTGTCTTCGGCATTTGCAAGGCGGGTTCTTCTTCATGCTCCATGTGTTTGCCGGATAGTGTCCGGTTGCTTCATAAATGCTGCGCTCCTTGGCTTCCGCGTCCAATAATGGTCTTCTTCCACGCGTTGCACGAATGCGAAAAGCCAGGGTATTTTTATGTTTTATCCCCTAGCTCCGCAAATAAGCTGCCTATAAGAGAGGCGAGGATCCAGATCCAAATCACATCATCCTCCTTCCGCAAGCACTCATCGAGGCGCATCTGACACCAAACCCATTCCAACATGGACAGTCGACGCGGATCCTCTTCTCGCGCTCCCAGCCCTAAGCCAGGAGATTGGAGGAGATGTTCAGTCCCGCACAGCGAGTTAGTGACGCTCCAAGCAGAGGGATATCTTCCCCCGGCCTTCATGGTTCCGGTTCGAGCCGGACTGGCCACCTACAAAGGTGGGAAGCAGGCGGAGAGCACCCCCAATCCCTCCAAAGGAGAGCGGGTGTGCTTCGTCCCCTACTTAATAAGGGGACTCAGATTTCCTATACATCCGTTTCTCCGGGGGCTCCTGGAGTTCTATGGACTCCAGCTTCATCACCTTACACCTGCCTCCATTTTGCACATCGCAGGCTTCGTAGCTCTGTGTGAGCTGTTCTTGGGCATTGAGCCCCATTTTGCGCTGTGGAAGAGGCTGTTTTGCCTCGTACCCCGCTCTCACGAGGGGTCGATATATCAAGTGGACGGAGCCGAAATATGGCGCATCGCCGGGACCGGATACCTGTCCGGGACCCCGAAGAAGACGTCCGAAGATTGGCCTTCGGAGTGGTTTTATATGGAGGACGCTCCGCTGCCGGATCCAGTCCGGATCGGCCTTCCGGAGTTCAGCAACGCTCCCCTGAAGAAACGCCTAAGTTGGCGCCCACGGAGCCCTCGACGAGAAGATGATAGTAGCGTCCATTACTTGATGGGCCGGATACGGCTGCTAGCCCATTCCGGATTAACCATGATCGGAGTCATGGCCACATGCATTATGCGTGGGGTGCAGCCGCTCCAATATAGGGGCCACCCCATGTGGGACTTTAACGGAGACGACGACGCCACCCGTCACGGTCGCAAGGGACCTGGCTCGGCTGATGATCTGGTGAAGATCCTGTCCGGCTTGTACAAGGGGGAGAAGGAGGACTTCCTCCGCATGAATCCTCTGAACGGATTTTCCATGAACAACCCTCGGAGCTGGGTAAGCGGTCGCATGCATATCTGAACCGTGCCTTTAAAGGCAATTGTCTTATTGTATGATTTTGACACAGGAACTGCGTCGGGATGTGGAGGGCATAAAAAGCCCAGCCCCACAACCCGAAGACCCAGAAAGGTCCCTTGATCCGGCCTCCGAAGAGGATCCGGACTTAGTGGTGGAACTGATCGACGGGGTGTACCACCAGCTCAGCATAGATAATGCTTTAGTCGCCATTATGGCTGACTACCCCGGTTTGTGTTCGGCTTCCCCGGTGAGTACGACCGAAGTCCTGGCGCCGTTACTTTTTTAATGCTTAGTTCTGACCACCGTGCACCAATGGTGTTCGACAGGAAGCGCCTTTACGGCAGGAAGTCGAGCCCGCGGCGACCGGCCAACAAGGGTCAGTCCGGCCCAGCAGGCGGAAGAGGAGTGCGACGCGAACTGAAACGTCGCCGCAACGGTACGGAGCACCGCTATTTTTTAAGGGAAGGATTCCCAGGAGGTATATTGATGCCCATAACTTTTCCAGAAAGAGCGCTCGCCGGACAGTGTCCGGAGAGGTTGCCAATGAAGCCTCCGCCAGCCATGCTCCAACGCATGGCCCGGAAGGGGGGGCGAATACAAGGCATGAGTCGGACGCTCCTCTGACGGAGGATGCCGACAGGCTGTCCGCCACCCGGTCTGAGGTGGAGAGTGCCATGAATCACAGGCGTCGCCGGACAGTTCTTCGTGACGCGTGTTTCTCCCCGGAGGCGTTAAATGCCTTTGATGCGGGAAACGCGCACCTCCGTGCCGCTAAAGATGGGTTAACCAGAGCCACGGAGCAGTATGTGAAAGACATACGTGTAAGTAGTTTTAATAGTTATATATGCCAGTAGCCCCGAGACTTAAAATGGTTAAGATAACTGATTTAAGGATCAATTTTTATGCAGGATCTTACGGAGAAGAATACCCATCTGTCCTAGGAGCTCCAAGAGTGCAAGGCCCAACTTGAGGCCGCACTGGCCGCCACAGGGGGAGCCACAGAGACCCCCGCTGGTAAGACGTACTTTGAACATATAATTAATTAATAAAGTGCGGCGTGAATCTGACAATAATATTGCAGAGGGCGCCGGACTAGATCCGGACAAGCAACAGTTACTGCGTCAGCTAAAGGCTGGCGAGAGGGTGCTTATGAAGGTGCAGCAGGAGAGAAATAAGCTCCAAGATGCCCACACCCAGCTAGGAGAAGAGCTGAAAGGTGTTCGGGCCCAGCTGTCTGGCTCCTTGAAGGAGAATCAGCGACTTCGTCGCGGCATTTATAGTAAGTGCTTGAGCAAATTCCTTTGAAAAGAAGAATTCGGCGAGGAAGTCGTTTGACAGAAATATGTCTTTAGATGTGCTCACAGGTCGCCCTGCGGAGGAAATGCCTGGTTTAACAGGTGACCAACTTCCCGAGCTGGCGCAATTGTTCGAACGTGTTCGGCAGGCGATGAGTGGCGTCGTTCAGGCTTTATGGCCATCCGTCTCCCTACCCGAGGGCCTTGGTGAGCTTGCTGAGAAGCTCCAGGGAGCACGGCGACGCCTCCGTTTGTGGAATATATCGGCCTGCCGTCAGGGCGCCAGGGAGGCCTGGGCCATGGTGAAGACGCGCTACCCGAAGGCTGACCCAAACCACATGGCCGAGGTCGGACCTGCGGGGCCTCATGGGAAGAAGATCCCTGTGAGCTTGATGTATGGCCAAGTAGAACTGGCCGCGAAATATTCACAACAGGACTGTAAATTAGACAGCCTGTTAGATGGGATTGAGGAGGAGTACAATCAGTCGGTTTGACGATGTAATTTGAAATGACATGTAAGATGCCTTCTAGCCGGATTGTAGATCGTTTGTCTTTGCGGACCGTTTCGCTTCAACCTCGGGACCCAACAGTCCGGAGTGTGTCCGAATACCCCTACGGTTATAAAAGAACCGGGGCATGCATGGAGACAAGGCGTCGGGGTCATAATTGCTTTATCAGACAAGTGTCCAACTAGTTATGTTATATTACATGGTTAGTAAGAAACATCTTCCAGGGAGAATAGTTCCGTTAAGGGTTCCTTTCCCTGGGAGGCATGCCCTAAGGTGCAATGTCGGACTGCGAAAATAGAAGAAAAAGCATCTGGGGGCTTATAAGTAAGTAATAAATCATCTTTCAAGTCACCGACCGAATATTCTCTTAAGAACGCTAGCTTTCGGCTTCACCCAGTCTGAGGTACACATCCGGCTGACCCGGCAGTAACAATCGCAGAGGTGCTCCCTTTACCTCCTAGCCGAACAATCGGGAACGTAGGGGTAAGCACAGGAGCCAGGCAACCCAGCTTGGCCAAAACTTAAGTCATATCGATGCATATAATGGTGAATAAAAGGTGCATGCGGAAGTATGACACATGTATTGGGCGTGAAGCCCATATTAATAAGCTTCTGGTAAAGAAGCCCCCAGGTATAATGAGTGCTAGGAGCACATCAAGTGTGTGCGAACAAAGCGCAAATCAGCCTATAAAAGGTATTGAAAAAAAGGTGGGAAGAAGGAGGGGGACAAGAGACAGTAAAAAATATAAAAAGGTGGACGGGGGAGTCAGACGAACTCTGAGTCCGGTGTTTAGGCGTAGAATCTTTGGAGACGGGCTGCGTTCCATGGGTTCGGCTCGAGTCGGTTGTCAGATGCTTTACGTAGACGGTATGCTCCGCCGGTCAGGACTTGGTCAATGATGAAGGGACCTTCCCACTTGGGCTTAAGTTTGTCCTTTTTCTTGTCCGGCAGGCGTAGAACGAGTTCGCCGACATTGTAAGTTTTGGCCCGTACTTCTCTGCTTTGATATCTTCGAGCCTGCTGCTGATAGAATGCGGAGCGAGCCTTTGCCACGTCCCGCTCCTCCTCTAAGGCGTCCAAACTGTCCTGCCGATCCAACTCGGCTTCTCTTTCTTCGTACATGCGCACACGAGGTGAGTCATGAATTATATCGCAAGGCAGAACTGCCTCTGCGCCATACACCATGAAAAATGGTGTGAATCCAGTAGTTCGGTTTGGCGTGGTCCGCAGCCCCAGAGTACGGAGTCGAGCTCCTCTACCCAGTGCGTGTTAGATTCCTTGAGGGACCGCACTAGTCTGGGTTTGATGCCGCTCATGATTAGACCATTTGCTCGCTCAACTTGACTGTTAGTTTGGGGGTGATAGACTGAAGCGTAATCGAGCTTGATGCCCATGTTTTTGCACCAGAGTTTAACCTCGTCGGCAGTGAAGTTCATGCCGTTATCAGTGATGATGCTGTGGGGGACGCCAAAACGGTGTACTGCCCCGGATAGGAAGTCTATCACCGGTCTGAATTCTGCCGTTTTAACCGGCTTGGCCTCAATCCATTTGGTGAATTTGTCCACCATGACCAATAAGTATTTGTGCTTGTGGGTTCACCCTTTAAGGGGTCCAACCATGTCAAGCCCCCAGACCGCGAACGGCCAGATAATGGGTATAGTTTTGAGGGAGGTGGGTGGCATGTGGCTCTGATTAGCAAAGAGCTGGCAACCGACGCATCGTTGGACTAAGTCATGAGCATCTGCCCGGGTTGTCGGCCAATAAAATCCTGTACGGAAGGCCTTGCCTACGAGTGCCCGGGCTGCAGCGTGGTGCCCGCCGAGTCCGGCGCGAATTTCAGCCAAGAGATTCCGCCCCTCCTCTTTGGAGATACACCTTTGAAGGACTCCGGTTGTGCTTTCCTTATAAAGTTCTCCCTCGTGGACCTTGTAGGCTTTAGATTGCCGAACTATGCAGCGGGCCTCATTTTGGTCTTCGGGAAGTTCCTGCCGAATTAAGTAGGCTAGGAATGGTTCTGTCCACGGGGCAATTACTGCCATTATTTCGTGAGCTGAAAGTGTTATTTCGTTGGCTGAGCCGCCGATTGTGTCAGAATGGTCTGAGTTAGGTGATGCAGCTGGCTCCGGATTGTTATTTCCGGACTCCTCTTCCCATAACAGGGATGGCTTGAAGAGCCGTTCCAGGAAGATGTTTGGAGGGACGGCCTCTCGTTTCACCCTGATGCATGCTAACACGTCTGCTGCCTGGTTATTATCCCGGGCTACATGGTGGAATTCGAGTCCTTCGAACCGAGCTGACATGTTTAGGATGGCGTTGCGGTAAGCTGCCATTTTTGGATCTTTGGCATCAAAGTCTCCATTTACTTGGGATATTGCGAGGTTTGAATCCCCGCGCACCTCTAGGCGTTGAATGCCCATGGAGATTGCCATCCTGAGGCCATATAGAAGGGCCTCGTATTCGGCTGCGTTATTGGAGTCCATGTACATTATTTGAAGTACGTATTGGATTGTGTCTCCAGTTGAGGACGTCAGGACGACGCTAGCCCCCAAGCCAGCCAACATTTTGGATCCGTCGAAATGCATGATCCAATTGGAGTATGCGCCGTACTCTTTAGAGAGTTCGGCTTCGGTCCATTCGGCGACGAAGTCGGCCAGAACCTGCGACTTTATAGCTCGTCGTGGTTTATAGGTTATGTCAAATGGTAAGAGCTCAATAGCCCATTTTGCAATCCTGCCCGTTGCGTCGCGATTGTTTATAATATCGTTGAGAGGTACTTCGGAGGCCACCGTTATGGAACATTCTTGAAAGTAGTGTCGCAGCTTCCGGGATGCCATGAACACCGCATATGCTATCTTTTGATAATGTGGGTACCGAGACTTGCATGGAGTTAGAATAGTGGATACGTAGTACACTGGTTTTTGAAGAGGGAATTTGTGCCATTCCGTCTCTCGCTCGACGACGAGTACCGCGCTGACAACTTGATGTGTTGCTGCGATATATAATAACATAGGTTCGCCCAGGTTGGGCACGGCCAGGACCGGATTTGTTGCCAGTATGGCTTTTATTTCTTCGAGTCCGGCTGTGGCATCATCCGTCCATTCGAAATGTTCGGTGCGCCGGAGGAGGCGGTAGAGGGGCAGAGCCTTTTCTCCCAAATGGGAGATGAAGCGACTTAAGGCCGCTACGCATCCGGTTAGTTTTTGTATTTGCTTGAGGTATTTTGGAATATCCAATTGTGACAGAGCTCGGATTTTGGCCGGGTTTGCTTCAATTCCTCTACCGGATACGATGAAGCCCAAGAGGTTTCCGGCTGGGACGCCGAAGACGCATTTTTCCGGATTGAGCTTAATGTCATATGCTCGGAGGTTGTCGAATGTCACCCTCAAGTCTTCTACTAGAGTTTCGACGTGTTTGGTCTTGACGACCACATCGTCTACGTATGCCTCTACTGTTTTGCCTATCTGGGTAGCCAGACATGTTTGAATCATGCGCTGATATGTTGCGCCGGCATTTTTGAGTCCGAAGGGCATTGTGTTGAAGCAGAATGGCCCATATGGAGTAATGAATGCCGTTGCGGCCTGGTCTTTCTCCGCCATCTTGATTTGATGGTATCCGGAGTATGCGTCGAGGAAGCACAACGAATCATGCCCTGCGGTAGCATCGATGATTTGGACGATGCGAGGGAGGGGGAAAGGGTCCTTTGGACAGGCCTTGTTAAGGTCTTTAAAATCGACGCAGAGGCGCCAGGATTTGTCCTTTTTTGGTACCATTACTAGATTGGCTAGCCAGTCCGGATGTTTTATATTTCTGATGAATCCGGCTTCTAAGAGTTTGGCTAGCTCTTCTCCCATTGCATGTCTTTTGGGTTCGGAAAATCGCCGAAGAGCTTGTTTGACCGGCTTGAATCCTTTTAGGATGTTTAGGCTGTGCTCTGCCAGCCTGCGTGGGATTCCTGGCATGTCTGAAGGGTGCCAGGCAAAAATGTCCCAATTTTCCCGAAGGAATTCTCGTAGTGCGGCTTTGACATCAGGACTTAATTGTGCCCCATGGAGGCCGTCTTTGTGGGGTCCGTTGGATGGACCTGAAATTTGACTATTTCGTCCGCTGGTTTAAAAGAGGTGGACTTGGACCTCTTATCGAGTATCACATCGTCCCTATCCACCATGGAGCGCAACATAGTTAGTTCCTCTGCCGCTAGGGCTTCGGACAATGCCTCTAGGGCCAGTGCGGCTGTCTTATTTTCAGCGCGGAGTGCTGTATCTGGATCACTGGCAAGAGTGATTATCCCATTGGGCCCGAGCATTTTGAGCTTCATGTACCCGTAGTGGGGTATAGCTTGGAAGATTGTGAATGCCTCTCGCCCTAACAAAGCGTGATATCCGCTGCCGAATAGGGCCACTTGGAACGTGACCTCCTCGGACCTGTAATTATCCGGTGAGCCGACACTACATCTAGTGTGATTTTTCCTGTGCAGCGTACTTCTCGACTAGGGATTATCCTTCTAAAGGTTGTGCTGCTTCGCTCGATGCGGCTCCAGTCAATATCCATTTTTTGAAGGGTTTCCTTGTAGATGAGGTTTAATCCGCTGCCGCCATCCATGAGTACCTTGGTAAGGCGAAAGTCGTCCACTATCGGACTGAGGACCAATGCGGCTGGTGCTCTAGCTGTTCGGAATTTAGGTTCGTCGCTGGCGTTGAAGGTGATAGCCGTGTCACTCCATGGATTTGCTGTTGCTACTTGGTAGACTTCGGCGAGGCCGTGGATTGTTCGTTTTCGCATGTTATTTGATGCGAAAGTCTCGAAGACTGTTAATACCGTACCGGTACTGCTGGGCTGTTTGCCCGGGGCTAAAAAGCCTTCGCCATTTTTGGCCACCTGCCGTAGTATCCAACATGCTCGAAGGCTGTGTGTTGGAGTGGCGCCCTCCGTACTGTGGATTTTGCAGGGTCCGTTGAGCCAGCCCTCCAGTACGGTTCCATGCCCTTTAGGGGGTCTTTGCTTTTTGGTTTTTAACCCAGATGCTTGAGTATGGCGCACCCTTTTACTTCGGACTAGGGTTCTGGTCAAGGCCGGACTGTCCCAAAACCTAGTTTCGGTGTTCCCGGCACTCTCTACCGCACAGTATTTTTGTACGATAGTCGCTAGGTCGATGAAGCGTGTAACTTCGCGACGACTTATGGCGTTCATGATTCCCTTGTCCGTGCAATTGTTGCAGAAAATTGAAATCGCGCTTTCTTCGCAGCAGTCCTTTATCCTATTCATAACCAGGAGGAATCTGGCCCAGTAATGATGTACTTTTTCGTCGGGCTCTTGCCGTATTCGAGATAGATCGGTTATGTTTGGGTGGGCGGGTGGAATCAAGTTCGGAACCCCGCCCGATCTGAGGCTCAAAGGCCAAGAAGTTTCCGGATTTGGAAGCTTGACTTGCTGGATGCTTTCCAACGAATCTAGTCTGATGCCTGACTCTAAGTTCAGTATTTGATTAGCGTCCATCCCTTCGCGGGAATCCGGCTTGGAGGGATCGGGAATCCGGACATAGTTGGTTTTCAACGTAGAAGAAGGGTTGCCGCATTGTTCCTCTACCACGACAACGTGGTGGGTGGCCTGAGGAGAGTTAATCTCTCTCAGATCGGGTTTAAGCCCAATCTGATCGTAGTCTGTGGCGACTCCCAGGGCGGTGATGCGATCCAAGAGCTCATTTACAGAGGAGAGCTCAATCGGATCTAACTGCTCGGTGAATTCCGGGCTGACGTGAAGATCGCTTTTGATGACCTGAAAGGTCATCGTCGGAGCGGTGGCCGAACAGGCGGTCATAAGAAAACCACCTAGCCGGACAGTTTGGCCGGCGGCCAAAGCTCTCTTGACGACGGTGCCGTCTTTAAAGACGGGAGAAGGCATCCTTCCCGATCGCGACGGCACAAAGGAACTCCCAATGAAAGCACCAATGTCGGTGTCAAAACCGGCGGATCTCGGGTAGGGGGTCTCGAACTGTGCGTCTAGGCGGATGGTAACAGGAGACGAGGGACACGATATTTTTTACCCAGGTTCGGGCCCTCTTGATGGAGGTAAAACACTACGTCCTGCTTGATTAATGTTGATGATGTGGGTTAGAAGAGTAGATCTACCACGAGATCAAGGAGGCTAAACCCTAGAAGCTAGCCTATGGTATGATTGTTGTTCGTCCTATGGACTAAGGCCATCCGGTTTATATAGACACCGGAGAGGGCTAGGGTTACACAGAGTCGGTTACATAGGTACGAGATCTACATATCCGTATCGCCAAGCTTGCCTTCCACGCTAAGGAAAGTCCCATCCGGACACGGGACAAAGTCTTCAATCTTGTATCTTCATAGTCTTGGAGTCCGGCCGATGATGATAGTTCGGCTATCCGGACACCCCCTAGTCCGGAACTCCCTCAGGATGCTTGCGCGAGCTGTTAGAGAGGGGTAGCCATGGGAAGCGATGCGACCCCCCACCCGAGCAGGAGCGGCCGGGAGCTGAGCCTCCGGAGGAGGCCGGCGGCAGCGGCGGCGGCGGTCAGAACAGCGGCGGCAGCCAGTTATAGCTTCTAGAGTTGCAGGGTCTTCAACTCCTTCAACTACTAGTGTCGAGCTGCCCATATAGTTACCTCCATCGTCTCTGCATGGTGCGCAGCGTGGCCTCGGCCTAGGCGCAGGCGCAAGGCAGCAGCACGGCCGCATGCGGGAGCAGCCATGGGCCATGGCCCGTGTCAAGGGTTGGGCCACTGGTGCAGGCGTAGGCGTGGTGTCTATAAGCCCAAGGCGGAGCAAAGGGAGAGAGGCTGACGTGCTGAGCATCGTTGTAGAAGCCGAATGAATCAAAGGCAGTGTGAGATTTGTTTATGAAAAGAAGGCGTTGCCAGGGTCACACGTGTGCACGAGAGTAGCTTGGCTGGATCAAAAGTTTGATCGTATTTCTACTAAGGTGCACAGAGGAGCTAGTATCAAACATTTTTTTTGAAAAGAAGCTAGTATCAAACATTGACATGAAAAATATGGTGTGAATAGATTCGTCCTATGTTTGCATGGAAGGTTTTCTGGGTCGGTTTGATGAGAAGGCTGGGAGTGTGTAGATAGGCAGCAGAAGCGCGCTGACAAGCGCGGGCGACACGCGTATAAGGTTCAGGAGCCTGGAGCATGTTGGGAAGGAGTATGCATACACAGGGCGTCAAGACAATGCATAGATGTGTGAGGCGGTCAAGACGCAGGGTGGAGCATGGTTGCAGTCGGATAATTTCGGCTGGGTCGGACTGGATTGTCTGATGGACTGGCATGGATGTTGGTCAAAGCAAAAGACGGCAGTGATTTCGGCGACGACGACATATGAGCGTGATGCTGATGGTGACCGACTTCTGGGGTGTGGAAACACGTGATGCAGGCCTGAGGGCTTGTGCGTCTTCGACGAGACTATGACGCATGGTTGATTCAAGGTTTGTGTACACATGAGAGCTTGAAGTCCATATATAGGGTGCGGGGGTGGCACGTCTCAACCATCATGGAGCCATGTTGAAGGTGGAGCTGGAGTCTGATGGACGACTTCATTCTGTGCTGATGGAGGGGCTACAGTGTAAGAATTCGGAGAGTCGAAGCCTGTTTTAGCGGGATAGCGAGAGACACGTGGATCGGAAAGAGTATCAGTGGTCTGATGGAGACGTGATACTCGGCATCGGTCGATGATGATCGATGGTTCTCTGTAGTGGGGGTGGGTGGGTTGAGTCAGTGGGGGCTTGCTAACAGGGAGATTCGACCAGGACAGCAGAGGCTCGACGCAATGATAGCGGCGAGGCGTGCGGTAAGCACGGGACACAGCGACATGCCAAGGCACTAGGGGTCAAATATGTTGTCAGGCAAATTGTGCAGGGGGCGTTGAAGCAGTGTTGACGAGTACCAGATTCAAGTTGGTGACTGGGTCTATCGGTGCCGGTTGATGGACAGTAGTTGACCATGGATAATCTGAGAAAGTGGCGGAAAGCTTGAAATTCCGAAAAGCTGAGAGAGTACATGACCATATATTCTGTTATGTTCAGTGCACATGGAAAAATGCGGATGACAAGTATAGAAGGAGGCGGAGTGCTATAGCTATGGGACATGTCAGAGACTATTCGAAGAAAGGGTGAGACAACTGTCAATTTGACTTAGGGTGACACAAAGTGACGGTGAAATTCTTTTAAGTTTCAGACAGATAGTCAAGAAAGAGCGGCGACATTGAGTTCATGTAACTCTTATATGTGGCGTCCAATATGTGAGTTGTTCATTTTCACGCAGATAAGTTATTGATGTGTGATGGCGTTGAATGAAAACTCCGGAAGTTGGGAGCATAAAATAGAGTAATGAGGAACTTAATTTTGCTCGAGTGTTGACTATGAAGAAGACGAGAAGGGACTAGCAGGTGGAGTCACCTGGAATTTGGGAGTAGCAGCGGTGCTCATGGCGTATCTCAAATTCAATGTACATGGAGGTTCGACGCATGGATGAATTTAAGGTGGTGAAGAATATTCGGCAAGGTAAAGTTTGTTAGGTTTGTGTCGAATATTATTATACAAGCTAGGTCACAGTTGAATTTAGTTTTGGTCCTCGATAGATCAGCGGTGGTCTTGGATTTGTTCTAACATGATGACCGCTTGGAACTTAGCTGCGAGGACACATACGGCATCCACCGCCCGGAACAATCACGCTGATTAGCCAGCTACCCAGTACGTGCTGCCAAAAGCACTACCAAATCAAGCCAAAACCACACACATCACCCGTGTAGTCATCAAGCCAAAATCACAACGCAAGCAACCAAAACCCAAAGAGATTTATCGAGCGTGCAATTGCGATGTAATTTCTCGTCTAGCCTAGTTTTGTTCCCACGTGCCTCCACGCCGCAACGGATCAGCCGCTTGGGATCCTGGCTCGATCTTCTATATATTCCTCCCTCATCGTCTCCTCCAATCATCACCAAACAGATCGATCGAGCTTCAGCTATCTATCCAGTGCCAGCTTAGCTTAGCTGCTCGATGGCGATGGCGATGGCGGTGGGAGGCATGGGCGCGGGCGACTTGGCATGGTGGCTGGGCCTCGTCCTCGGCGCCGCCCCGCTGCTCTGCCTCGCCGTCTGGCACTCCGCCGACGCCTGGTACCGCGCCGCCTTCTTCCTCAGGCACGGCGGCCGACGCCGCCTCCCGCCGGGCCACATGGGCCTGCCCTTCCTCGGCGAGACGCTCTCCCTGCTCTGGCACTTCAAGCTGGCACGCCACCCGGACGCCTTCATCGCCACGAAAAGGCGCGCGCACGGGGCCGGGGCCGGCATCTACCGGACGCACCTCTTCGGCTCCCCCGCGGTCATCGTGTGCACGCCGGCCGCCAACAAGTTCGTGCTCCAGTCCGCCGACAGCTTCGGCGTGCGGTGGCCCATGCCGGAGCTCGTCGGCCACACGTCCGTCGTCAACGTCGAGGGCGCCAGCCACTCCAGGCTCCGGGGCTTCATCCTCGCTGCCATCAACCGTCCCAGCTCGCTACAGACTATCGCCACCGTTGTGCAGCCGCGCGTCGTGGCGGCGCTAGCGGCGTGGGCCGACATGGGGACCATCGTCGCCGCCACCGAGATCAAGGAAGTAAGAAATTAAGCCAGTTCAGTTCACCGTGAGCATGCATGCATGCGTAGTATTTCTCTATGTCCATGTCGACCTTAGTTTACTCCTTACACTGGAATTACATTGGACAGGTGACGTTCGCCAACATCTGCAAGATGTTTATAAGCATGGAGCCGTCGCCATTGACGTGCCAGATCGACCAGTGGTTCGGCGGCTTGGTTGCTGGCCTCCGGGCATTTCCCTTGGATTTTCCAGGGACGGCATTTCATGGTGCTCGCAAGGTATATATATACGTACCCATTGCTTTTTTACAAGTTTTTTTATAATCAAGCAGTGTACTATTACTAGTACTGAAATTAATGGCTTGTGTAGTGCCGTCGGAAGCTCAACGCGGTCTTCAGGCAGGAGCTGGAGGCGAGGAAGAAGGTGGACAAGGAGTGCGACGATCTGATGAGCGGGCTGATGCACATGGAGGACGAGCAGGGGAGGAAGCTGAGCGACGAGGAGGTGGTGGACAACATCGTCTCCCTCGTCGTCGCCGGCTACGAGTCCACCGCCAGCGCCATCATGTGGGCTACCTACCACCTAGCCAAATCCCCCGCCGCCCTCGCGAAGCTCCGAGAGGAGAACGTGGCGCTGAGCGAGAGCAAAGCCGGCTCACCGTTGATGATCACCCACGACGACCTCCCGAAGATGAAGTACACGGCGAAGGTGGTGGAGGAGACGATCCGGATGGCCAATATCGCGCCAATGCTGCACCGCGTGGCCAACAAGGACGTGGAGTACGGCGGGTACATGATTCCGGCAGGGTGGTCGGTGCTGGTGTGGGTGAGGTCGCTGCACACCGACCCCAGCTTCTACCAGGATCCCCTCACCTTCAAGCCCGATAGATGGGATGTAAGCACATTAATTATAACTCGTTCTCTCATCGATCATTCATCAGCAGCTAATGGCAGCGGAGAAACTAATGGATGAATCGATATGGACGCATGCATGCAGGAGCCGGCGAAGCCAGGGACGTACCAGGTGTTCGGTGGCGGCTACAGGATATGTGCCGGCAACATGCTCGCTAGGCTGCAGCTCACCATCATGTTGCATCACCTCTCCATTGGATACGAGTGAGTGCTACTAGTATATTAACTAAACTCTTATTTATGCATATAATCACCACCATAATATATATGTGGAGCAATATAACTCTCATTTGATAGTAATCAGCATATGTGATCATTTTATTCAGATGGGAGCTGTTGAATCCGAATGCGGAGATCGGTTACCTTCCACACCCAAGGCCGATGGACGGTGCAACCATGGCCTTCCGTAAGCTCAAGACCAGCGCATGATCAAATGGCACCACTATAGACTACATACGGAGCAAAATGAATGAATCTACACTCTAAAATGCATCTATATACATCCTTATGTGATCCATAGTGAAATCTCTACAAAGACTTATATTTAGGAACGAAGGGAGTAAATTTGTGACGGCTGCATCAAGTCTGTGTTTTCTTAAAGACATGTTGCTGAGAATGCGGCGTTGTCTCTATAATATTTTTTTGAAACGGCTGCATCAAGTCGTGGGAGTTTTCGCTAGAAATTTCGACAGCATAACGCGTCGAGAACAGACGCATCCACAACCGCACTACATGCATGAGCGGAAAGCCATCTGGCGGTACCAAACATGTCAACACGGTCATATTACTTCCTGAATAAAATTCTACTACATGCCAAATTCACTTATCATCTATGGGAGCAAAGCATCATGTAACACAAATTTAACAAGGATATAAATTTGTTACTTGATTATGTGAAAAAAAAGGTTAATATATGCCCATGGGAGCAAAAAATCATGTAACACAAATTAAGGATATACCTCTTATGATCTATGCATGGCATGAGCATAAGCGACCATGTAGTATTACCAAAAGCTCATAGGCATGTTTTTTTTCTACAAAGAATTATTTCGCTACTGTTAGTTTTCATCTTGACATTATCTTGTGCAGGAGTCTATATTTCATAGGCATGCATGTAGATATAGGCCGCATTCTACTAGGACTGGGCAAGTCGGTGTAGTTTCAGCTAGAAGCACGTGCATTGGGATGCAAGAACTAGATCAAATAAGAACAATGGATAGCAAGTACATGAACCTGAAACCAGTGTAAAGTTTTCTTGTGAGACAAGGAATGAATCAGGATTTCATGCCCAATTGGCTCAATTATACATACCGCCAAATGATTCAAGCATTGTCACAACTTTTAAGATCAAGACATGTGGCAATAGGAAAGCATATTTACCAATGTAAGGAAGGAAGCATAGAACAAATGCATGCTGATGCATATTTTATTTTCCACTAACCTTTGCTTGCATTGGCTCATGTGAATGTGAATCTTCAGAAATAGACACTTGTCAGCTGGCCCACCATCCTTGACAGGAGCATAGCTAGCTCAATCCACATCTGGCCCAGTGTCCGGACTTCTTTTGTTGTCTCGTGACTTGCTGCTCGCATCTGCATCATAAGGTTCACACGAAAATTGATCAATTCAATCGAGTGGTAACATGCCAAGATTTCCTCAAGAAAGATGTGGTGTGGCAGTTAGATTTCCCATATAATATAATATGAATACATGATTGTATGTGCTTTGTACTAATAAGCTACTACAGTACACACATGATCCAAAGCTAGTATTCTAATACGTACAACTACTTATGCACCAAACTAGGCCTTGCATGAATCAATTTTAAAAATAAATATCAAAAGGAGATTGGTCCATCTACTCGATGTGTCGGCTGAATAAATTAAAATGTTCCCCTAATTAACGATGATCAACGAGAGCAATATCGAGGAAACAAATAGCCATTACCGACAGCCATATTGCTTGCCCTCTGTACATGGTTGATTTTAGAGGCAACTAAATGCTGCATCACCAAGAGCGTAAAACTATTGTAGAATAAATTTTGCAACATGCTTGTTGGAGAACTAAAGGTCAACCCCAAGTCCCCAACATTACTACACCAAGAGACAAATCGCGACAGTGATGTCAGTAAGCCACATTGGGAAGAAATGCAAAGGCCAGGTGAACTTTTGCTATACTTTTTTTTTTGCATAATTACGCTTTTGGAAGAAATGCATGCACAATGGCACTACAGTCGTTCCATGGCCATGCCTTTTTTTCACATTGGAATGAAAACACAGCATGCCATTACAACAACTCCACCATCGCAAACTAAAAAAAAACTCCACCACCGGCTCGTTCATTTTAGCTAAAAACCATAGAGGTCAAGCATACGGGCTGGCCATCTAATGCAAATGTACATATGTTACATCAACATGTCTAGTGCAATCTTGCAGAATTATCTCAGCCGCAAGATTAACAACACATTTGGTCCTGGGCGCATACAGATAGGAAATGAAGAGGTCAGCAGTTGCCTTGTATGTAATAGGAGATCAAAAGGACAAGCCTGGTTGGGAAATAACCTTCTGAGTCATAATCCGACAACAATGAATAGTTATTCTATACTCCGGAAGACCTCCACTCACATTTTTCTTCATTATAAGAACCAAAATTTGTTCATTGCAAATATTCTGCTAAATAAATGTGGGCACCTTGACTAATAAGATCGGCTTTTGCTACTCTAGACAAATGCTTTTGATGATTTGGTACTAAATAAATCTCAGTGGGTTTTCATACTCGCTTATGCAAATAAGGGGTGGAATATCATGGGTGCCATATATGTCATCCTGATAAAGTATACTGGTTCGGCAGGGTTGTGGTACGTCATGTCCAACAGGCGTGGTAACGACTAACTCGACTTCAAAGATCTCAAATAGCAGTTATGGGTCACAAATGGCCATGCTTTCTTTTGCTTTTCATGCATAGTCTAATAATAAAATTTGTTAGATTACATTCAGTCAGTATAGAACACTTATAAGGAATATAGCAGCCTTCCTAATGTGCTTCTATTCTTCCTTGGAAGAACCTGCGTACTGATTAGACCCTGAATATGAGAGGCATACAAACTTTTGCAGCCGCTTTGAGGCCATTTGCACAGCTCTGTCCAACAACTCTAAAAGTCTCAGTTATGAGATAGTCTCTCTTCTGTATAGATCAGCGATCGCAATTTGTCATGGCAAAGAAAATGACACAAGCAACAAAGCATTGGATCCCTCTCCTCTCTCTCATTTTTCTCATCCCCAAAAATATACATCTTCTCCTTGCCAAAATTTGTGTACATTCTAGACCAAAAATTTGCCTTAACAAGATTCTGAAACCAAATACAACATGACTAGTGACTACACGCAATAGGATGTGCTTCACTAGTAGGTTTTCTATCATCTGATTGAACGTGTACCAAAACTTGTTTGGTTGCTTCATTGTCGGAATATGAGCAAGGACATCCAAATGAAAATATGGTAAAGTATCCCTTTTTTTTGCTTTAAAGATGAGCAAAGAAACCCGAATGAAATAACCATTTGTCCTAAAAGATTCAGAAGCCAGGTGCAACATGAAACCGAGAAGAATATATGATGACCTCGTTACTTTGTACCTAGAACGGCTGATATAAAGTAAACATACAAAAATTCCAGTTATTTCTGTAAACAAAGCTTTACCTTTTAGAAGAATTTTTTTATTTTCACCAGTCAAGCAACAAACGAAAATGTTATGATCTTTCGTAGACTACCACAATAAAATAAAAGTAGTCCATTGTAGCTCAAAGCCAACAATGGCAACTCCAACTCCAAATTAAAAAAACTCTTGATAAACACACCATTGTAGGAGCAAAACAACCTACACCAAAGACTGGATACCTCTCGACAGAGGTGTTATGGACCCATCTCAACTGTTCTCCACAACGTTTTTTTGGAAACCAAAACAAGGAATAATCGTCTACATAAACTAAAGCAGAAATAATGCAAAAGCAGGACCAACCATTCAAACAAACAAACATGAAAGGTCGTGTGAACCTTTCCTACAAACTTTGGCAGCATAACGCGAAGGGAAGAAATGCATGCACAATAACACGACAATCACTCCATGACCATGTCTTCTGTTTTGTACCAATATGTAAGATCAAACAGCTCAAAATAAAACAACATAGTTTCTAAATAAACTTCCGTGTGCAAGATCATGACACCGATGATAGAGTTATTTCAATAATCTTCAGTCGCAGGTATGCTGACGACAAGAGTAGAGGGTTTCGGTGAAGTGGAAATCCAAATGAAAAAAGGCATAAATGCAGTCAATCTGTAGCTACAAGTATGCAGCAATGGAAAACACTTTGGCCTAAACGTCTCTTAATCTTTAATCCAAAAGGTTACACAAAGATTCAATCACATTTTTATGCTATCTGGTTTCACAAACTTGGGATGCTTGAAGCACCCCTAGGCGATGTTGAATGTTCGATTTTGTACATATGCTACCTTGTGTTTTACTGGATCTGAAATTTAGTGATAAGGAGCAATAGGTCATAGTTTTTTATTATCTGATCAAAGCTTGTACTAGAACTGATGGGCTTGCTTCATTGTTGTAATCATAGTTATGACATGCTTGAGGTTGTTTCAAAAAAAGGTGGGCGAAGAAGACAATATGGGTCTAAATTTCTTGCTTTGCTCTCACCATTTGACTTTCTCAATGTTACAAGAACTCGAGAAAAATTCAAATAGTGAGAATTAAATATTCAGGATTTGCAAATACAAGATGAGAAACACTAAAAATAAAAATAAGAAAACAAAAATCACATGTTTTTAGTTTTTAAAGATAAGTAAAGACAATCAAATAAAATAAAAAACAATTTTCTTAAAAAGATTCAGAACCAAAGTACATCATGAAAGTAAGTGTGTATACAATGGCCAACAGAAATGCAACACACGCGTGCGCGCGCACGCGCGCGCGCACACACACACACACAACAAGGCACGCATTCCCTATATAAAAAGCTTTATTGTCTATAAGCAAAAAACAATTGACCAAACAAATGACAAACTAAAAGATAAAACAAATGATCCTTTGGTGCTCAGACCAAAAAATGGCAAATCCAATGCTAAATTCAACAACTCTACTAAAGCATAACACTCTCATTAAACATCTACCATTCTAACAATACTGGACATGGCATAATAGCACGCAAAAAAACTAGATCAAGTGGGAACATTGAGTAGCAAGTACAAGAAGCCCAAAAGAACATTGAATAGCAAGTGCAAGAATCCCAAAAGAAGTGCAAAAAGCCCAGCGCATTCCTTTTGTAAGCAAACAAAAGAAGAAGACAAAGCAGAAAAGTCGCAAAAGTTTGAGCAGCACGAAACCCTCTCCTTCCACCTCGTGTTTGTGAGCTTTGAAACCTTTGCTTTGATGATGAGCAATAAAGAATTGGTACTGAAGGTTGATCCTTAATGGACCCTGTAACGATAATCACTCAACATCAACCTTCCACTGGTTGAGTGTGAGAAAAACGTACTTCTTTGTGAAATCAAATAATGATGTTGGTTGCATCACTAGGATCCTGCCAACCATCATCTGCACACAAAAAAATAGAAGGTGTGAAACAAAAGCCGAAGAAGTCGTGTATGTGAGAACAGAACTGTAAAGGTGAAAGATTAAACATTTTGTGCTAGGTCTTCCTGCCTAAATATTTGAGGAAAGCTTTTCTGGCCAATCTCAATCATCTTGCAGTATATCATGAAGCTTGGCACTTGGGAGTTGAAATTTGTAACTAAGCTACCTCAATAAAAAGAACTGGCATTGAGTGTTAGTATACACAACTCTGCAGTTCAAACCCCTGTATCATTCTAATAAAGCTGCTAACAGTACGCGTTTCGGATAAAACTGCCAAGTGTTAGACCTTTCAACAATGTAATACAGACTAAATATAGAATAAAATGATAAAATTACTCGAGAGAAAGTAAGTGGCTTGAACTTGACATATCAATTTAGCATAGTACTTGGATTCACTATAGAGGGAAAATTGTAATGTCTTGGGGCCGAACATGATTAATAAAGCATGCATGAATAATGTATTTTATAACACAAACCGAAAGTTGGACTAGCTAGCCTTGGTGCAGCAATCAGCCAACAACAAAATCGTAATGTAGTGCCAGAAAACAAAATTTGGTAAGGTCCACTTCTTCTACAGCTCTGTTGTTGCATGTTCATGTAGTTAAATTTTTAGAAAAACATGGGACCTAACACTGCATATACACCATAAAAATTCATACAAGCACCTGCTTATTCTGCTCCCCAAGGGCCTGATAACCTGGGTGAGCATGCCCAGGGGGATACCTCCACGCAGCGCTTCATCCAGCCCGCATAGTGCTCGCACGTCTATCCTTTGCTTGAATTGACTCGCTCGTCTTTGTATCAAACATGGCATGCACACAGTTGTCCCGTCATTCGGAATGTACCTCCGTGTCTCACCCAATGCCCGGGTTTTTTGTGCTCTTGTCCGACGACTTCCTGCCCACACATTTGCTTTATTGTTACAACTTTAAAATCATGAAGGCCTAGAAAAACAACATTACAAACGAAATGATGCATCTATCAAATGCTGATGCATTAGATTTTTTTCCACTAAACTTAGCTTGAAACGATTCATCTAAATCTTCTGAATCATCTGAAACATTGCCAGCAACTTCCTGGCTATATCTTCTGTTCCACACCCAGTAGAACCATCTACACCAAGTTCACACGAAAGAAAAACTCATCAATTGGTGTGCCACCAAGCATGCCAAGGTTTTTATATATATAGAAGGAGGTTGGATCAAGAAACGGCATGTTGTTAGATAGAAGGCGGACTAAACCAAGATGCCTCACATTTTTGAACGATTGGTAGGCGGCAGGCATGTCGACGCTGACCGGTCTAGCGGCGTGGCCCTCTGCAGTCCATCTCACGGGCGGCGTCCAGACAGTGCCTCGGAGTGGCATGGCACAACCTTTGACTGCCGGCCAAGTTCGCCGATGTAGGTAATGCTACACGCTGGATTGAGGAGAAAGAAGGAGGTGGAGGTGCTTAGCGGAGGCAAGAGGGTCAACGTGTGGGGCGGGGCAGACCAAGATCAAGGGAAGGGGGTGTCCATTTATAGAGGGGAGAAGAGCGCGGCGTCGTGTCCAGCGAAGAGCGAGCGGGGAAAGGGGAGGCGTCAGATGAGAGCACGATCCGCGTGAGCGCGCGGGAGGAGGCCGCGGCCAATGGATCAAGGCAGGATGGATCGCACCTCGCGGATCTTGCAACGAGAACGGGGGAAGAGGGAGTAATGGGGTTGGAGGCGCGCGTGCATGGGGCGGAGCGGTTGCAATCAATGTTGCGTTGGTTGTGGGAGCGGATTGAAGGAGCGCCTGGTTTCAAGGAGAAGGACGTAGTACGAGTCAATTAAGGAGCGTACGCAACAAGATTGGTTCGGCATCGGCAACCTGGTATTGGATTGACTAGAACCCGTATGATATGGGGATAGTTTTTTTTTTAATCTGGAAAACCTGGCATTCCAATTACTTCGGATCGACCAAATCGGGAGGTTTGGAGGAGAGAGATAAGAGAGAAGGCCCCGCATCAACCCGTAACTTAGTCGTACATATTTTTTTTGACTAAAATCCATTTCAGGTTTACGAGAGGTTATCTTATACTCAGGTTTGAATTGAAGGGTTTACTCAATTTTCTTCCATCGTGGTTCGACTACAATCTCACAAAAGGTACCACCAGATTTACTAATATTGTACTGGATTCATTTGACTAGCTTTGCAAATTGTGACCAATTTTTCTTTTTGACAACTTTTCACTAGATTTTGCACAACTTCTACCAAGCAAGCATCCTTCGGCAGTGCACCATGAACAATTTCTTTTACTACGATATAAGTTGCAAACTACCCTAAGACATGAATTTTTCTTATTTGAGCTGTGCGCACAATTTCATAATCTGGTTCGGATTCAAAGCAACAAATAGCGCCAAATTTTGAAAATCAGAAGCCTATCCATTTACTCCAATGGGATCATTCCACAACAACGCATGCCTTTGAAAATCACAAAATATAAAACGACGGCACTTGAATAGAAAACGAGCCAAAACAAGAGCCCATCAGGCACTGGATGAGCAACATCACTTCCACATTCAGCAGCAACCCAAAAGCATACATAAATCACTTCGCGATCCAGTATATACATAATATCACTCTTGGTCCCCGAAGAGAATTCGTTTCATTCAATACCACCAGCCACCAGTAGTTGGGCAGAAAACAAAGCACAAGCAACACAATATTCGTTTCATTGCATTGCAACATCCTTAAGTTCATTCAATACCACCAGCCACCAGCCACCTAATCATTTCTGTATGTACAACACAATATCACTAGGAATATATCAAGTACTCCCTCCGATCCAAAATAAGTGCCGCAGTTTTGAACTGGGCTAAACAAAACAACGACACTTATTATGGATAGGAGGTAGTAGCAAGTCTTGCCATTTCTTTTATCCAGTGCTTCCAAATTTCTGCTCCCCCATGGCACTTCTCTCCTCCATGCCTTTGCCACTTTCAGGATCAATTAATCTCAACGGCACCAACACCAAACAATGGGCCAAAGTTTCGCACTAAGCTGCCACCGTCGTCCATCTGAAGCACAAACACATTCATCAAGTAAGTAACATCGCAAATCCTATAGAATCTTGAAAGGAAAAAAACAAGTAAATCTGGCAACATAAAACACGCGAGTAGATCGTGTATGGCACAGTTCTTAACAGTAAGACAACGCACGCGTTTTCACATCTTGATGCATTGATAGAAGGAAATCTAAACTCTAAAGGCCAATTCACCAGCATGGCCTTTTTCAACATGACACTGCTTCCCTATTACTACAAGGGCAACGGAAGTAAGATGAACTTTTATCAAACACCAAGATAATTAGCTCTTTGGAATTCAGAAAGCAAAACCAGAGGATGATCCATCAGGACGTTCACTAGTTCTGCAGGAATATTGACAATCCGTATTACTACAGTAAGAACCAAATATTACTTATTTGGTTGTCATGACAGGACCTCCTGGGACATCCTTTGGACATTCAAAGCACAATATTCAGCACTGGAATGCCGGACCTAAACAATCAAACAAGGTCGGTATACTACCATGAAGAACAACAGTCTCACACTATTTCGTCAGACGCCACACTGCATTTCATATTTTGGAATACTCATACTTGGTACAAAAAAGTATAGACTCAAACCAGAGCTCTTGTGGGAAGCGCGCATCATTATCTTTGGGTGTTTTGCTAGACTATTATGAAACCTACACACCACAGGATCAAAAGCAGTAGCATAATACTTATCACACAACTACTGTACCAAGCATGATTTTCCAAATTCCAAAAAACATGCACCTCTCCTAAAGAGAAGCAGGACCTTGGGTTTCAAAGAGACAACAATTGGATGCAAAATGAGCTAAGAGCTAGCACCCAGATAAACAAGAACCCATAGAGCACTCTCCAGAATAGCGTGACATTCTCCACAGTTTGACATAATATAATACAGAGTTTATTTGCTACAGCCACTATCACAAAAGCAATGTATGGCCAGTTGACCACGCCAGAAGCCAAACCCTGCCCTAGAAATTACCATGGCTCAAAGGCCATGATGACAACGCTCTCCCGAGATCAGACTCGAGGGAGGGTAAGAGTGACATCCTGTCAAGATGCCCGTCGGCAAGGAAACACTTTCAAAAGCAGGAAGTACACGACCTTGACACGATGGCTGGGCACCATAGAGAATGGAGTAGAGCAGGGAGGAGCCCAAGTAGTTACCTGAACCACAGCCGAAGGAATGGTGTCTGCGGCCCGGTGAACTCGCTGCCATTGCATGGGGAGAGAACCACTGCTAGATGCCCATTGACAAGTCACGCTCCTGCGCCCATACAAGAACACCATGAATCAGATAATCATATCACTAGTACATAAAATGATCACAATAGTACTTCAAATGCTAAATCCACTAAAATGGTGACGCTTCTTATTATAAGGCAATCACGGGAAGCACAAACATTGCCATCGCATATCAAGAATTCACGTCGCTGTAGGCCCCAATCAAGACCCATAAATCTGGATTTATCATCTTACAGAGAATATATGCATGCAAGAGACCATTTCTAGAAAAAACGCAACACTTGGTGGAAAGAGACCCTATACTTAATCGACAACCATTCATTTTCCCAACAATTGGTGTAACAAAGATTTGATATTTTAACTAATATAAATGTATATGCCTGTATGCACAAATCAGTGGAGTTCATAAAACCGCTTAGTTATGCAACAAAAAATTTATGAAAAACACAATAGCAAAGCATTGTTCAACTGACTAAGCAAATACCACACCACGAACCAAACCTACCCTAAAAATTACCACTGCTCAAAGGCCATGATCACAAAACGGCCTGACATGATTGTCGGGCACCACATGTGATTGCTTAGCACACTATTGCAACCAAGATCTAGCAAGCACGGTCAAGGGGTACAAGCAACTCGCATCACAAGTTGACTAATAAAATAAATTGCTCATCTAACCTCACAGGAAGTTGGGGACAACCCCCCAATCAGCAGATCATCAAACCTTGCATCACATATCCCCCATCTTCAGCTTACTTGTTATAAAATTTCAAGTATGCAGAATGCTGAATGCTTTGACCAATTTGCAACTGCAAATGCAGAATGCAGAATGCTTTGACCAATTTGCAACTGCAAATGCAGAATGAGATGACTGTAAGATCTAGAGGAGGATGGTGTTAGCATGAGGCGCTCAGAGAGGGCGGAGGGGTTGAGCAACTTGTCATAGGTGGCATGGTCGAATGACACCTCATTTTTTTACCTTCTCCTTCCTCTGCCCACTGCTACACTTCTGCAAACCACCCACAACACAATAAATAAACTCGATGAGGCTGTGAGAGAGCAACATGATATAGAGATAGATAGCGGGAGGGTAAGGGGTTCAATCTTCTTCTGCTTGCCTCACCCAAACTTGTCATGCTTGGAAGACGGCGGCCTATCCTGCAAGAACAAGCAAACAAGAAAGGGAGGTAGCGTCAGTACAGGAGCACACTGCTGCTGCTACTACAAGTATCACAGCACTCAAACAGTACAGGAAGGGGCTAATTTGGAAACCAGTAAAGAATTTAAATAGAGGTGTAATCATATATCAGTGCAAGCATATAACCATGTGCACTAGTAGTACTAAATTCTCACAGAATCAGCAACTCGATACATGAGCGTCCTCACACATATACAAATTATTCCGACATAACCAGTTTAAGTACAAGAATGTCATTTTTATTATGTCCAATTCTATTTAAATTAGTAAGTCTAAGTAAATATATGACACATCTACATGCAGTCATGAACGAAGAAAGGTTGTTCTAACTTCTAACTACGGGAAGTAACCAACCAGATGAAGCAAGTGAACTAAAAGATGGTACATCAGAACAAAGCTCAAAATCCCCAAGACACTAACACAATAAAACTAGCATTGACATATATGTATGTTACAGAGAAAATGAAAACTGCTTAGTAGTACCAGTAACAACACATACCTCCCCCACATACTGAGTGTCACCGAGCATGCAGACCATCATCTTGGGGTGCAGAACACGAGGCTGACCTGCCTGCATATATGAGCATATAGGTTAAGTAAAATGAACCCATTTGGTATGAAGATTTATGTGCTTACTACTTCATTACTAGACCAGATGGATATCAAAGTTAGAGATCAATATAGTTCGTTATCCAAGAAATAACATACTGTACTGGACTATTGAATGCATTCTGAATTCTGACTGCATAAGGGCATCATTTGATTGGCCAAATGTGATGAACGCTATCAAGTCTCAACAGTTAAGACAAGGTAAACTCTAAGGGGTCACAAACTTGAAGAAAAAACAAAAGATTTGCCATGTCCCCACGAGACATAAGTTGCAATCTTTCTCTCCAATTTAACAAGAAATCTATTCCTCCGGAGGTATAAGAAGTTGTCTAAACTGTGGACAGTACCCTCCTACCGAAATTCTAGTATTTCTCTGCAATTTAACCGGGGGATCTAGCAAACAGATAGTCATTACACATAGAACATAAACAAGGCAATCAACATATAAAGTTGGTAACAGCAAGATTGCTATGCCTATAAACACACGCATTTGACAGGAAGGGGAAGGAAGGAGAGGAGTGCATACCTCTCCAGGGCCTGCAGCCTGTGCCCATGGGGAGGGGGGTCGGAGATGCTGCGGGAGGCCAAGGAGGAGTCTGTGATGGCCCGGCGAGGTTGTCTACCTCGCCAGCTTCCTACTCACTGCCAAACTTGGTGTGTTTGGATGAGGGCGGCGAAGCCTGCGAGAGCAAGCGAGTTAGAAAGGGGATGGTGTTAGTACAGAACCACATAGCCAAAAACTAATTTAAACAGAGGAACAATCATACATCAGTGCAAGCATATATCCATGTACGCTAGTCATACAAAATTCTCACATGATCAGCAACACGATGCATCATGCATGAGCGTGCTCACATATCTACAAATCATTCCAACATAACCATGTTTAAGTAAAAGAATGTCATTTCTATTACAGCCAATTCCATTCAAATTAGCAAGTTCAAAAAATCATGACATACATCTACATGAAGTCTGTCAGGACCATAGAAAGGACGTTCGAACTTCTAACCACGAGAAGCAAGCAACCAGCTAATAGAGAAGCAAGCAACCAGCTGATAGAGAAGCAAAATAACAGAACACAGATGAAAATTCCACGACGCGATGGAAAAACACTAGCACCGCCATATATGTTACAGAGGAAAGGCAAAATGCTTAGTGGTACCAGTAAACGGCGCATGCCGCCCACACATGCTGGGCATCACCAAGCATGCAGACCCCTCATCTTGGGGAGCGGAGCTGCCTTTCCTGCATATATGAGCGTGTGGGTTAAGTAAAATAAGCTCATTTGATATGGAACCTTATGTGCTTCATTACTAGACTAGATGGATGTCAAAGTTACAGATCAATGTTGTTTGTTATCCAAGAAATATCATACTGTACTGGACTGTTGAAAGCATTTTGGATTCTGAGTATATGAGGGCAGCATATAGAATCTTGTAAATCCATACCCTTGCTTGAAGGCAGACAAAATAAATAAATAAATATAGAATGCTCACACTGACAACACATACTAGTAATAATTACCGAGTGGTTAACAGCACACGCATGGACAGGGTGCCAAGAAACCAGTCTGAATCATAAGAAATTAACAGCTCCAGTTCTAGGTCGAGGGTTGTTTAGCCAATGATTTTGACTAAATTACTTAGTTGGGATCAGCAGCAGTTGGTGACAAACTACCGCCGCCACGATGGCATCCGCACACGCATGCGGCGGCAACAAGGCAGCTCAGTTGCACTGTTGTCTACCGTGGTGCCGACTACACCTATGACGCAAGAGATCATGCTCGCCTCGTGAAATCAACTATTCCTGAAAAGAACCAAGACATGGATGAAACTACACAAGGAATAACTGCAGAGCTGACCTAATTTGCTATACTAGTTTGGTGGTTGCTACCAAGACAATCTCTTTATGCCCATCAAAGAACCTTGAGATGCCAATCCATCAAAAACGATGCTAGAAATGATCACCCGTCACTTGCTCGGTGTTGGACCCGACCACATGTCTAAAACCACATAAGAGAAGATGTCTTACGGCCTCAAGGGGAGTCGCCAAGTGCTAACTGCACCATTGGCGGTCCTCGACCATGCCATGGTGTTGTCCACCACCAGTTTGGTTGAATGGTTCCCACCGGGCATAAGAAACAGCGAGGTTGCACTAAATTGGATGCGAGATTCTACTAATCTAAATTTTTCATGTCACCATAAGTAGCGCTAATATTGGGGAAGCAACTGCAACTGCATGAATGATTGGCTTGTTGACGTTGTCACCAAATCTTTTGGGCTCCTGAAGTTTTGGGAGATTCATCATGGAGTTGGAGTTCAGGCTGTGAAACAAAGCACATCATGTTAGGTGGGCGTGTGTTGGTTTAAGCACAGCGTGTGTGTTTAGGTTTGGTTTTTTAGTTTGCGAGGGGATCGCCATTATATAAGATGCTTCCCTGGTTATTCGAGACCTTTTGAGGTAGCGTTCGTTTTAAATATGGAGAGTTGTCATCCGTGCGGCGTCGCTTTGGGTCTGAACTCATGCTTGTTGGGCACCGATGTTAGCTCACATGACACAATGGAGAACTCTTGTGCGGACTAGCTAGCAGATGGTCCGTAACCCATGTCTGTCTCCATGGCTGCTCCCTGGCCGGCATGAAGCGTCATGCCGGCCAATAGAGTAGTACCAAGCGTCTCGTCATGATCGCTTACAAAGTAACATGCGTTGTCAAGACAATTACTACTCGCTTTCCCTAAAAGAAAATACAATTATTCGCGAGCCATTTTTTTTGTAATCTTTTAAAAATAAAAAGAGCAGTATCATTAGCTGATAAAAGTTTTAAGAAACTGAAATTTCATGAAAATGGAACTACTTTATTAGGATTGATTAGAAAAGTGTCAAAGAGATTTCAACATAAACTACATGTGGTAGTTCATATTGAAATCTCGTATTTGGAAACAGCAAATAGTGAGGGAGAGCAGTAAACGGCCGGTGCGAAAGCTGGCGCTCCACGTCGCACGCATGCATGCACGCGCAAGTTAAGGGATCGGCTGCGGCAGCGACAGTGAGAGGAGAAATGGCGGTTCCGGCGGCGAAGCAGACAGCACGCGGAGACCACAAATTCGTACCAGTACTCAGGTTCGGAGAGGATGGTGGTGGGATTGGGCAGAGGTGGCCGGCCGGCGGACGCCCACGCGCGCGGAGACGGATTTGTGGAACCGATGGAGGTCTGTACGCGCGAGGAATCAACAAGGTGCCGGAGCTGCCGGACGGACGGAACAGACGATTCCGTGTTGACCGGAGAGGAAGGAGGCGATAGTTGGCGGCGAGGGAGGCGATCGATCGCCTAGCAGCGACGAGCTATGGCTCCCCTGAATCGCGATTGCCGGCGTGGCAAGGAATGGAATCGAGGTGTTCCGCGTGTGTGTGGCGTGCGTTCTTTGGGCTAGGCCGTTCCAGGCGGCCGTGCGGCACAGTAGCCGCCGTCGTCGCCGTCGCCATCGCCGTCTGGCTAAACGCACGGTAAAGAAGGCCGGGAAGGAAGGAGGAGGAACTGAGTCGCCGGAGTGGCGGCGCTGATCGGAAGGAGACATGCAAATCCTCGCGGTGGTACGGTACGTGAGCAGGCCGCAGCAGAGCAGAGGCGAGCTCAACTCACGGCGATTGACGAGTTGCATGCTGGGGCTGGGGGTGGTCTGTCGGTCGTGCGCGCGGGAGTCCTACGCCGACACGGCAAAAGGAGACTCCTTGTTTTTCCCGATCCATCGGTTTAATCTATATCTATATCTATACCAATATAAAAAGACCCAAAGGGACAGACTGATCTCAGCTATCAAACTAAGTCAATCCAACGATTTAGACTGCTCCAATGGCGAGCGTTCAACGTGTTTAACGTGCAATTAATATCGTACCAAATATTACACTAATCAAAGAATTAATACACAAAGTAATAGCATACCTAATATCCGTGTGCAATTAATATATTCCCTAAATATTAACGTGCATTGCACGTGCGCATTTACTAGTAATAATAAGTACTCCGCGGCTGTCATGGGACGAGGCGGTTCGGTCCTTGCCGTTTTTTTTCTGCTCTGCTCTGTTGCGCGAGCCAATAAGTATACTACTCCCTCCTTTCCGGTTTATAGGGCTCAATTCAAAAATCTCACCAACCAAGATAGATGATGAGTGGTGGAATACTTTTTGTAGTTTGCAAAAGCACCTAATTAATGCTCTTGTTTTCCTCAAAAAATAATGTTTACCAATGTATTAATTGCAATGCATGCATGCATAAAGTACATGCATTGGTCAATTTCCTCTTAATATTTGCATGCAATGATTTAATGCAACTTGGAATCTGAACATGTAATGAGGAACAACCATATTGAGCCTTATAAAATGAAAAAACAGAAATTTTGTGATAAGCCCTATAAACCGGAAAGGAGGGAGTAGTACGTACGTAGAGGAGCGGGAGGAGTACCCGCGCGGTCTTTCTTGGCTTTGTCCCGCGGCTCTCCAACCTAGTAGTAGATCCCACCAAGGCTGGAACTCATTCCCACAAGACGCTCCAGTTTGGCCAGATCAACGCGGTCGGAAGCTCAACGCGGGTAAAAATAATGGCTTGTGTAGTGCCGTCGGAAGCTCAACGCGGTCTTCAGGCAGGAGCTGGAGGCGAGGAAGAAGGTGGGCAAGGAGTGCGACGATCTGATGAGCGGGCTGATGCACATGAAGGACGAGCAGGGGAAGAAGCTGGGCGACGAGGAGGTGGTGGACAACATCGTCTCCCTCGTCATCGCCGGCTACGAGTCCACTGCCAGCGCCATCATGTGGGCTACCTACCACCTCGCGAAATCCCCCGCCGCCCTCGCGAAGCTCCGAGAGGAGAACATGGCGCTGAGCGAGAGCAAAGCCGGCTCACCGTTGATGATCACCCACGACGACCTCCCGAAGATGAAGTACACGGCGAAGATGGAGGAGGAGACGATCCGGATGGCCAATATCGCGCCAATGGTGCACCGCGTGGCCAACAAGGACGTGGAGTACGGCGGGTACATGATTCAGGCAGGGTGGTCGGTGCTGGTGTGGGTGAGGTCGCTGCACACCGACCCCAGCTTCTACCGGGATCCCCTCACCTTCAACCCCGATAGATGGGATGTAAGCACATAAACTATACCTGGTTATGTCATCGATCATTCATCGGCTAATGGCAGCGAATAAACTAATGGATGAATCGATATGGACGCGTTCATGCAGGAGCCGGCAAAGCCAGGGACGTACCAGGTGTTAGGTGGCGGCTACAGGATCTGTGCCGGCAACATGCTCGCTAGGCTGCAGCTTACCATCATGTTGCATCACCTCTCCATTGGATACGAGTGAGTGCTACTAGTATATTAACTAAACTCTTATTTATGCATATAATCACCACCATAATATATATGTGAGCAATATAACTCTCATTTGGTAGTTAACAGCATATGTGATCATTTTATTCAGATGGGAGCTGTCGAATCCGAATGCGGAGATCGGTTACCTTCCACACCCAAGGCCGATGGACGGTGCAACCATGGCCTTCCGTAAGCTCAAGACCAGCGCATGATCAAATGGCACCACTATAGACTACATACGGAGCAAAATGAATGAATCTACACTCTAAAATGCATCTATATACATCCTTATGTGCTCCATAGTGAAATCTCTACAAAGACTTATATTTAAGAACGAAGGGAGTAAATTTGTGACGACTGCATTAAGTCTGTGTTTTCTTAAAGACATGTTGCTGAGAATGCGGCGTTGTCTCTATAATAATTTTCTGAAACGAGGCAAAAGACTTGCCATTTTTTATTGATTAAGAAGAGAGTGAGAATTGCCCAGTTAATCGATGGAAAACCGGACTAAAACTGATACAACACAACCCACATGACATGGGCACCGTCGGCCAACCTGGCCACTGACATGGAATACGCCATGACGACACATGCCAACATATAGCCATACGCGCAAGCAAACGACAGCTCCGACTTTTACAACGAGCCTCACAAGAAAATATGTAAGACTTGCGCCGACCGTGCCATCTGCAAATGACGGATGCATGGAACAAGCAGCGGATGACTCAAAGTATAAGCAAACAATGTTGTTACTTAACATCGACATGTACTCTTCTCTCTCCAAATTGGTCCGGCTAGCGGATGTCCTCTTCATTTTTTGCCCCCTGTCATCGAGTTCCCGACACTACAACACGGCGTTGTACCGTAGCGTGTGCTTCACATCAGAAAGTATCTTCCAGGCTACTTTCACCAAGGCGATAGACCAAAACTAAAATTGGTGCCTCGTGCTAGTGAAAAATCTTGGAAAAAAGCCACCGGCCCCTTTCAACCCTTCAAAGTCCCGAAGGAAGGAAATTCTCCAGCGGATTGTGAACAAGTTGTTCTTCCCTGACAAAGCATGTTAGGGCATGGCCAATGCATAGCCTTAGGGTGATGCTCCGTTAGCCATATAGGGTCGGGTGTCAGAAAAAGTAGGTTCGGATGAAAAAACGGGATCTTCTGGAGGAAGCGGGTGCTTGAAGAGAAAAAATGTGGTCCAATGCATAAAGCTGAAAAAGTTGAAGTGAAGAGTAGAGATGCATGTGTAGTTGGAGTATATATTTTCTTTTCCTTGATGAGGCCCATTAGTGGTAGCTTGCATTGAAGAGAAACAATCAATGTAGATGCCTCAACCTACATTTTCTCATGGGGCATCTGTATACATATGCCACCATTGTACATGCCCTTAGCTAGGGACATAATTGACTGGTTTAATTAGGTTAGGGTGTTAAATGTACCAAAAATTATATTAAGGGGTAAAATGGCCGAAACCTGGTACTATAGGGTGTAAAACAAACTTAATTATCTCTATTTTTTAGCCCATGCCGGAAGGATTGGCTGGTGATTTTGTTTTCCTATGTCAATTTGGCTGTGTACAGAAACTATACAGGGAGCATTTGATCGCAGTGAAAAATATACTAGCTATTTGCTAGTGCATTGCAATGGCGGCATAAATATTCTAGTAGTTCGATATTAATCATGTTCAGGAAAACATGATCATCAACAATACA